>NC_051189.1:83395520-83698551 GCF_015220075.1 Falco rusticolus
ATTTTATTTCACTGGACTGCTGACACACACCCACAGCAGTGTGAACCCAAGGTGATCCTACTTAAGTGTTGCCACTTACCAATATTGATTGCATAACAAAGCTTTTTGCTTCATTTTCTGCTTGTCTTTGAAATTATATCTAAGGTCTACTAGCATTTTATTGTAACGCCTGTAATATCTACTTGCAGCTTTGTTTTTTCCTCTTCTTTTTCCTGCTAATAAAGTCTTCTGCTATCACCTTTGGTCAATTCATTAGCTGCCCAGACACGTCAGGACCACAAGAGGCCTTGCTGTCCCTGACCACCCCCTCAGGGCACCCGCCCATGGCCCAGGGCCCCACCGCAGCCCCCTGGAGCCACCAGCTCCTGCCCCAGTGACCCCACAGCGGGGCTGGTCTCCAGCTGCCCACAGCCCTCCCTGCCCAGCCATGGCCCCTGCTGAGCCGTGCCCGTGGCCGGGCCCACCCGTGGGCCCATGTCCCAGCCTGGCCTCGGCCTGGCCCCATCCCCAGGGAGGTGCCCGGTGCCAGGGGTGCCCTGGTGCCCCTCGACTGCCCTGCTTGATCCAGCAACCTGGAAGTTTGACAGCAACCCTAACCCACCACATTTTTGCTGTCATCAGTGCAAAGCCAAGCCGGCAACAAGAAGCTCACAGGCAATAGTTTGTGTCAATGAAAATATCGGTAACGCTGTATGGCACAGACACTAGCAAACAGTTATTTAAAAAACAACGCACAGATTACTAATTGAGATGTTTTGCCTTGGGTAAGACTCACACAGAGACCCAGGCCTGGTACAGAGGATGGGCAGTGGCCTGTCTGTGCTGCTGGGGAACCCCTCAGGAGTTCTGCTGGGCTCTGACCCTGGCCCACCCTGGCCCTGGGCGCTCCGTCCTGCCTTAGCTCTGCACTGGAAACCTCCTGGTGTGACCATTTCTGCACCTGAAGAAGTGGCTTCCACTGACTATTTAAAATTGTCAATATGCAGTTTGGAAGATTTGACCATCAGAGCTGCCTGGTGACAGCTATTCCCACAGCTGCTGCAAAGAGAAATGCAGAAATAACACGATCATAATTCTCACCATGGCTAGTAATTTGGATTATCTATTTTCTGTGTAAAAACTAAGTGCTTATTTTAAAATAATGATCTATTCCACTCAGCAGCACTGCTGTAAGACCAAGTCAGGTGCGTACCAAAAGATCAGTAACGCCAGAAACATGCACATTTTCTTATGACTATACTGATTTCTTAGCAGAGACATGGCAAGGTATTTTGTCAAATAATGCCGAAAAACAAAGTTCAGGCCCATGAAGTTTCACCTTTTTTTTCTGAATGTTTATCTGTACACAGATATCCAATTCCCACAATGTCACTCAGAAAGAGAAGTTTTATGCAGTCTATCTTGGCAAGAGTGAAGGCTCTAAAAAATTAATCACAACCCCCAAAATTCAACGATCAAGCAGCATATTAGATATTTTTCCTGCCAGAATGCAGTAAGAGGTGATGTGAAAGTCAGTTTGCTAGAAATGGATGTTGCTTCTAGGAGGGTCAAGCTAAATTTTCTTGCTTTTCAACATGACCAAATTTGTAATGAGAAATTTAGAAACTGCAGCCACATGCATATATACTTGCATTCTTTAAATATAAAACAAATATAAATAGAAAAGAAAAAAAAAATGCTCACATTTCTATTTAAAATAGCAAACCTCACTGTATCACAAACTATTTCATTTAATATTCAAACACTTCATTTGTAGTTTGATTTACTTCATTTTCTATCATCCTTTGCATGTCTACTACTTGTTAAAAAAAAATCCCTCAAAAAATACAGTATGAAAACAAAATATGCTTTTTTTTTTTTTAAATCTTTGTATATGCATAGTGATATGAAGTGACCATTACAGTGTAAGAAGCAAAGTGATTTTATACAGCCTGTGGACAATTAATAAAAATGCTAACAATCTCTCAACAATGTTAACAATTCTTTTATGGCTACGTCCCCTTGGGGTTTTCTCTGGATTAAACTGAAGTGATTAATGTTCTTTTCAGAGAAGTAGAACGCATTTAAAACCATTGGTAAAGAAACCACTAGACATGGACAGTTCAGTGTCCTATATTCTAAACCACCTTGTCTGGAGAGGAAAAAAAATGTTTTCTGGAGTAAAAATGGACCAGAAATAATTGCAGGGCAGCAAAGCAAATGATGAAGTGAGATTGCTCAGTCACAGTGATGAAAGCAGACCTATGGCATTTAAATATTCACTGGGGTTCCTATGTCTGCTAGGCTTTTCCTGCTGTGGAGATGATACGGCATTATGCAAATTTGCAGTGGTAAAAGACAATTTCCATTACCAGAAAGGCTGCTAATTCTAATCAATCTTTTGTTAAAAAAGAGCTATTTACTGAACGGTAAAACTGCATCCCAGGTATGAAGGGAAAAGTTCAACAGCATTGTTGACAGATGTACCACTTAGGGCTGATTGCGCACACAGAATATTAAAAGCAGTGCTGCCATCTCTTGGTTGTTTTGGGCTGTATGAACCGTACTGTATTTGACACACATAAAAAACCCAAAAACAAACCTGCAGAAATAATACTGTTCAGCAATGCCAAACTACAGGACATGAAAGGGTAACATTCGAGTATTTCAGTAGATGGGACTACCCATATTGTGTCTCCCTATCAGCTGTCAGGAGACATACAATGGTGGGGTTTCCCCCTCTCTCTTCTTGCCTTTGGGGTAATTTCACTTCCTGAAAAATGTTCACATTTGTAGTAGACAGAAGGGAAATGTCTCAGAGACCATTTAGGGTGTCATCTGTTAAATTCTAAGCCTAAAAGCATATGAGTCCTGCAGGGAAGATTCCTGCTGGGATTAATTTATTTTTTTTTTTTAATCGGGAGGATATATATGTGTTTCACATTTGTATTTATATATATATATATAATTATTTCTATATATACAAGAATGTATCAGTGAAATAGTTGCCCTGTTACACTGGAGGAATAAAAATAATTCGCCTGTAGCTGCAAAAGCAGGCTAGGAATTAATATGTCAGGTACCACAGGAGTAGAAAAGAAATCCTCTGGTACTGAGCTGCATAGAAACAAAACTAAAAACTTCAGTTACACCATCCAAACTTAACAGATTAAAATTCTTAATATCAGGAAATCCTGTATTATATACCAATATTGATACAATCAAGAAATTCAGCAGGTGCACAAAATCAGTAATTTATTATTTTTCTTTCAAGAT
The DNA here is from genome assembly GCF_015220075.1 of Falco rusticolus. NCBI lineage: Eukaryota > Metazoa > Chordata > Aves > Falconiformes > Falconidae > Falco > Falco rusticolus. The sequence continues at coordinate 83,398,776 of NC_051189.1, forward strand.
CCCAGGTTTTGTTTTGTTTTGTTTGGTTTTTTTATGTATGTGAATGTAAGCAAAGATTGCCTTTACATGAAGAAACTCATAAAACTGAATGGAGACACCCACCCACTCAGCTGAGGGTTTTGACCTGACATGTTCAAAATAAAAAAGGATTCTTAAGTCCAAAGTTTGCTTAACTATTTCAAACCTGAGAAGCTGCAATGGAATCAAGAACCGGTGGGATATACCATTCTGAACCTACTTCCCAAATACTACGGAACAAAATGTTCAATAATAAAAGCGTTAAGTAGTCTTTGATCAGTTTATATTGATCAGTCACAAACATGACAAGAGAAACAGATAAGCCGTGGGAGATGTAGTATTATGTTACGTTACCTACAGATTTTACTTCTAGGTGACCACTAAGAAGAATACATAATCAGCTTTTCTACTCAAATAAATATTGTTAGTTAAAAGAACAGTTTAAATTTATTTTAAAAGAAATCATGAGTAATGCTTTTTAAGATATTATATGCTTGTTGCAGTATTGTACCATATAATTCAAGCACCATTTGCCTTGCAAATTAGTGTTTCAAGTGACACCCATAGGGCACAGCCTTGCAGCAAGGAAGTTCACCAGATACAAAAGCTGTAACTGTTCAGCCTGGAGAAGGCTCAAGGGGAATCTTATTCATACATATAAATACCTGAAGGGAGAGTGCAAAGATTACTGAGCCAGGCTCTTTTCAGTGGTGCCCAGTGACAGGACCAGAGGCAATGGGCGCAAACTGAAACACAGGAGGTTCCCTCTGAATGCCAGGAAACACATTCTTACCATGGGGAGTTGACAATATGTAACCATCACAATATTTGAAGACATTTTCCAAGCTATAAAGCATCATTTCTGTATGACAGTTACTTCTGTAGCTTTCCAGGGCATTATGTTCATTAGTTTCAATAACACTTGGGTCATAAATTAATCAGTTTTCTGCAGATGGACACTATGTTAACAAGAATGGCAATTAGTACAGTGGTTTATGTACTATTGACATTCCACAAGTATATCATCTATTTAACTATGATTTTTTATAATAATACCAGTCTCTGCCAACACTTTTGCCTAGCATTGCTTTGGTTATAATATCTAACCCTGGTAGGTTTTCTGATGGAACCAACAATAACCTGGAACTAAGTTTTCTACTTACTTTTTGGTGAAACACCCCTACACGCATCAGTGCAGTGATGTACTGCCAGTATTATGACTGATGGTCATAATATGGAATTACCAGAGTCCTATCTCTCTGTCACTTTCTTTACGAAATATGGCAGACAGTAGAATTTGCCCAGTTGCTCACCACCCATACAATGTTATATATATAGCACCTAAAATAATAATGATCCTTACTACATCTTTCTTGTCACTGAGACACTAGAAAGAAAAACATTCCAACATCACCAGTCCAGATATGTGAAAAAATAGAAATATATGATGCCCTGATGATATGTTTCTGCTAACAGGTTCACCTTCCCTGATAACCAACAGAGGCAATACTGAAACGTGCCATTGAACGCTTCAGAAAAGGTTTCTCAAAGCTTCACTCATGGAGGCCCATTTCATGGGTGGGACAGTGTGCCAAAGGGTAATGGAACATTCACCTGTGATTTAACACTTTAATGTGTTGTCTTGGTTTCGGTTTTTTATCAGTACCATCCCTAAAGGCTTCCCAGACTGCAATATGGGAACGCTTGATAGTTAGTATCTAATACTTTCACTGAATCTCATTTTTTTGTAATGTGTTATTGCTGGGGATTGTCTTCGGAATCATACCGATATTATTTCCTATTTTTATTTAGAAAAAGAGGGACAGCCCCTGATTCAAGAGGCGTTTTCAGAAACTACATAATCACATTTATTTATATAAGAGAAACATCAAAACACAGTTTGAGGACAGAACTGTTGACTGGGAGAATAAAATGGAGTATCTCTTTTACTGCTGGTTTTATTCACAACAGTTACTACCTCACTGCTCTTTGCTAATATACATTCATGGTTTTCTCACCTTGTACTTAAACTAAGACTGTCTTAGACAATGTATAAAGTTCCATTGATGATGGTTTTGTCCTTTATAAGCTGAGAAGGAATATTGCTCTTCCTAAATAACGATGTCAGTAGTTTTAAGTTTAAAGGTTTAAAGACAGCAGTACTTTTATCATCCACGAAGTGGACAATGATAATGGCTTAGCTATTGAAATGATTAACACACAGCAGAGAAGACAGAGAATGTTATCCTCATGAAGGCTTCCTTAGTGCAGCTGATTTCTCACCTTAAATTCACAAAATGTCCTATTTTAGAAACTCGGCATGGCTTCCGGGATTCAGCCTAGCTCTTTGCTATTCTCCACACGCAGGCTCTGGAACTTCTGCATCCATCAGTGTCACGACTCCAATGAAGCCAGGAAGTATCAGTACTTCCTGTCTTTTAATCACAAGTTTCCTTAAAAACAAACCAGTAGGTGTGGAAACTTCTACAGAGAAAGAAAACCCATCAAAATTTTGCCACTTTTTTTCACATCACCATTACAAGGCTAATACAGAGTGGTACATTTTGGACTATTTATCCCTACCACCTTCACTACGCTTCTCAGAACTGAGTTCCCCAGCTATAACAAAGACAAAAAAATGAGATGTGTTCCTAGAAATTCCAAGATGGAAGAATCTGTTAGAAAAAGATGACATTTCCAGCATTAACCCATTGTAATGCACTTTTTGAGGTCAATTTACTTTCCTAGAACATCTGGGAGGCATGTTTCACAGTTAGGAACCTTTTACACACAACTTCCACAGGCTCACCACTTTTCAGGACGAGTTTTAAGCTTAAGAGCTTATGTTGTCCACAGCCGTGATAAGGATAAAAGCAAACTTTCTAACTAATAGCTACCAGTCCTCTTTGATAGTGGCACCGTGGTGTACTTTTTCCTAGGGCCTTGTTTGAAAAAAGATCTGAGCCTGTCTCAGGCAAGGTTGTTAACTGGAAGACAAAGAAGAAAACCTACAAGGAGGGAACTGAAAACATTTTCAGGAATGCAGATGAGGCCCATTTTACTTCAATATGTGCCTCCATCCTCCAGGACAGAGAGAAGTGTTTGCCATGGATATGGCAATGATTTTAATTTTCAATATTTTTGCTCTACATCTGTCTTATCCTACTTCCTTACAGTGCTAACATAGGATGTGCATTCTCAGGAAAATACGTGGCCAGATATATGGAGCTTAAATTATAATTGTGTTGTGGCTGGGTATCAGGGCTCTGTCTGTGTGCACACCTGGGACTTGGTGGGGGCGGGGGGAGGAAGTGCCAGGCAAACACAACTGAGAGTCTGGACTGATTTGAGCCAGTGGACTGACCGATCTCCAAGCTGGCTGTTTTTTAACAAACACGCTGTCCATGAGTGCCTGTACAACAAGTAAATCCAGCTGATCAGATACTCTGGAATCACGAAGGAACATTTCTCAGTTAGGGAGAATAGTGTAAACAGCTGTTTTTTCTTCCCTGCCTCACCTTCCTGGAAAGGAGAAAGGCATTTAGATTAATTAATGGAGATGTTTTAGTATTTTCAACCAGTATGGTTTGCCTTGCCTCAACTTACTGCTACACCCTGTATAGAAAACAAGTATTTCTCAGGTGAAGTCAGCCCAGAGTACTGCTGAGAAACCTCTCTGACTATCCAGTAAGACCTCAAAGCATCACATGGAGGTGACCTTTTCACTTACCAGAAGGAAAGAGGACAATTAAAAGACACATCACAATCACATGAACAGGTAGGTTTTGACAAAGTCATAGCCCACTGCTTAAAAGCTGTGTTTATCTAAGATTTCAGCTCTCTGTAAGTCCAAAGCAGACTGACATCCTTAAATGTAAACGGGGAGTCAAGGTAGTACCAAGAACAATTGTTTTTCACTGAGGAAACGGAAAGTGGGCCAGGCACTTCAGGTACAAGAAACACACAGCAAGAGGCTGTCTGAGCAGAAGCTAAGGATCTACTGAAAGAGTCTGAAGCTATCATTTCCTTAAAAGAGACGGTTCTGTCAAGGTTATACTAGCTGAAAGATGAGACCTAAACCAGTATGTAATTCAAAACACTGCAAGTAATAGATTTACAAATTTAGTCCAGGAGTAGTAGTAGAACTAATGCTGTTTGACATGTCAGATCTATCACCAGACTGACCACATAATCAATGGAGAAATTAAATCCTGACATAACTATTAACTGGAAGAGGTTAAAAGAATCTCCAGACCAGTACACTTTCCTAGATGTAACTAAAGCCGTGTTTGTAACATTATTAGGCACCAACCTATGCAGAGGAAAGTTCTCATAACAGATCCTCATTTACAGCATTCTCCGCTGTGCCGGGAGCTATTACATCTTGCATGTCTTTAACAGGTATTGTAATCACATCCATCTTCATTTTTTTCTAAAGCTCTGAAGGGCACATATATAATTATCTATAGTGGACCTACAATGAAGCAGCTTTAAAAAAAAAACCCAACATTTCCATTTCTATTTCTAAAAAAACCCCATTTTTCTTATTAAATTCATGAGTAGCAACTTCATTCTTTACTACTTACACATCATCCTGGTTTGTGTGAGATGCTTCTACCATTCATTAGATGCCAATCAACCTTGGGATAACAACCACCTCAGAAATAACTTCAGTGAATGAAATTATGTTTAGTAATACATGAAAGACCTAGACAGTTCTGATGAGAGAGTATACAGCTTAACAGAGGTCCAGGGATGGGGAACTGCATTACTGCTTGCATCAGCCTAAATGATCCTACAGCAACCATCTCACATTGACACAGCTTGAAGATTTAGGCACTGTGTAGCAAAGAGCCAGTTTTATCACAGCCCATCCACTATCAACTGTTTGCAAAAGATAAGAATTCATTTGCATTTTTAATGGTGGTTCAATGTCTTGACTTTTTTTGCAGATGCTACATTGACAAATACAAATTATAGCTGCAAACGTTCACTTGTGTAGGCTTACTACATATATTTTGGGGATGTATTACTTCAGTAAAGATCAAGCACTTGTATGGCACCAATTGACACAGGTGAGTAATTACGCTGTATTTAAACTTGTATTAATTCTTTGATGGAGTATTTTAATATATCCTACAACCTTCTGGGTCAGAAGATTACAAGGTTTATTTGCATTCCAAGTCCACCCTTTCAGTAGCAGAGATCACTAAAAAGGGTTGTCAACTGATATCCACAACATAGAAATTAATCTTCTCTATCACTTCTTTTCCCCCTTGTTCTGTCTTCATCAGGAAAACATGCATGGAAGACTGCAACAGTCCACATTCATTTGCTAAATCACCTAGTTATTAATGACAGCCATTGGGCAGACTTTTATAGGGCAATCTGTTTTCTTCAGTTTTAACAGCTATCCATCATTTGACCAAATGCCCCTGTTGAAAAAAATGTAATAAAATAAATATATCACACTTTATATATAATCTTAATATATCACAAAAAGGCATTCCAAGATACTGTGAATGTCCTATGCACTACATATTTGCCTTTAATGTCTCATATATAATTATCAGAATACTACCTTCTTACTACAAAGGTACCTTAAAAAAGTGATGCAAATCTCCTGAGAGGCTAAGCTGAGATGAAGAAGAATTAGCAAACATAAGGGACTTCAGAGTTGTTTTATGGTAATATAAGCATTTATTTCTGATACATTTCCAGGAATGTACACGGAGTTTATGCGATATCTTAAGTCTGTACTCATAGTTCTATATACCCTGAATTAAACACTAGTCACTCACTTTCAAGATGTCAACTTCTTACACTGTGTGACTATAGAACATTAACCATCCCTGCTCAAATCTCAATTGATTAACAAGGCAGCACCTCTGTTGAAGGATTTGTTAAGGCATGGCAGATAAAGACAGTTATCTAAACTCCATGCTGACACACACAATACACAACTTCACTGAAGGATCTGCATTTAAATCAGCTGAACGCCTTGTATCATCATATACATTTTACAGCAGCTATTTCAAAAGTGCAACAGTAAATTTCTGGAGGAGCTTCCATGGAAAACAACAGCAGCAGAAGAGGGAGGCTGTGCAGCACTCATTCCACGTGGTTAACTTATTTACAACTCCATTATACGCTACAGTGTGTTCCACTGTACTGACGGTTTCATATAATGCTCACTTACACTAATGCTTCAGGCTGAGTGGTGCAGTTGTCATGCCTGCGGGACAGGATGCCATGCAGAGGGACCCGGACAAGCTCGAGACGTGGGTCCATGTGAACCTCATGATGTTCAAGGCAAGGCCAGGTTCTACACACGGGTTGGGACAACCCCTGGTATCAATACCAGCTGAGGGATTGAAAGATTGAGAGCGGCCCTGCAGAGAAGGACCTGGGGGAACTGGTGGGTGAAGAGCTGCACGTGAGCTGACAGTGTGCGCTCGCAGCCCAGGCGGCCAGCCCTCTCTGGGGCTGCACCACAAGGAGCGTGGCCAGCAGGTCCAGGGAGGTGGTTCTGCCCCTCGGCTCTGCTCTGGTGAGACACCACCCCCACCCTGGAGTGCTGCCTCCAGCTCTGGGGCCCCCAGCACAGCAATGACATGGACCTGTCAGCGCGGGTCCAGACAAGGGCCACAAAAATGATCAGAGGGATGGAACACTTCTGCAAAGAAAGCCTGAGCGAGTTGGGGCTGTTCAGCCTGGATAACAGAAGGCTCTGGGGGGACTTTATTGTGGCCTTGCTTTACTTAAAGCGGACTTGTCAGAGAGATGGGGACACAACTTTTGGCAGGGTCTGCTGTGATAGCACAAGGGACAATGGTGTTAATCTGAAAGAGGGTAGATTTGGACTAGAGAAAAGAAAAAAAAAATATGAGGGTGGTGAAACACTGGCACAGGTTGCCTGGAGAGGTGATAGATGTCCCATCCCTGAAAACATCCAAGGTCAGGTTGGACTTGCTTATTGCAGGGGGGTTGGACTAGATGATCTTTGGAGAACCCTTCCAACGAAAACCTTCTATGATTCTATTATAATGAAAATAACAGTGGGATGTGACTTGTGAAATATAAGAAACTTTCACAAGATGTGTCTGAAAATATAGGCATATATCAGGATGCAGGACTTTATTACAGCATAAAACTTCCCTCAATATTACCTACTGTATTATTAAACACAATATGGAAAGCAGTGTTTCATAATAAAACTATACATAATATATATAATGATAATAAAACTTATAAATATATGTTTGATACTAAAACAGTGCTATTGCAGAAACCTGTAGGTAAACGGAAAACTTGGTAATCTCTAGTTAGGTTAATTAATATGTGTCCATCAGGAGTGGATAAAAACAAATATGTATCTGTTGGGCTGTATATTTAGTATTTGCTAACATATTTGTTTAGCAAACAACATGTGTTTCCTTAGACTTCTATCTCCTAATTTCTAGATTTTTCCTCAGAAATTAAATTTTTGTCTTGTTTGAAATCCTTTCCTCCTACTATATAATTTTATCATTTATTATGATTTTATTTGTATTCTCAGGCATTTATGTTTTACATTAAGAACTTCATATTGTACAACTATTTTTAGTTGTTTTCTCATGAGAGAATTATTTGCGACGAAGATGATACATCAAATTCTCTAGCTATGAAAGAGGCTCAAAGTAATTAGGTCTGTAACTCTTCTCTAAAACCAAAAGGAATTGATAACCTTATCAAGACTTCTTTGAAATTCTTAATCAGAAGATTAATGTATTCATTTTTTAGATTTTTATTTTACATAATGTACTTTGTATATTCAATTTTAGTTCTTGTTCAAAATACCTATAATCTTTTTCCCCATATTTTTAAAACTCCCTTTTCTATTTTACATCATTTTCACTTTGTGCTTCCCCATATCTTTTATGTTCACTCCACAATTCCATTTCATTTAGGTACAAGACACAGTGGCAAGTGTGGATTAAACTTGTGTATGCAGCATGTGTGTGCCTGTGTGAGCCAGAGAATATGTTCATGTCTTTTAGCGTAACTGAGAAAAGCCTTTCTCTGGCTCAGTGCCCTCAGCTCTACAAAAAATGAAATCACAAACTAAGTCTCTGTCCTTCTATACCTTGCCAGCAATGATTAGACAGATATCTTATTGCTGTAATGAAAAATGTTTCATCCATGGACATTCCCCCTCACTGTGCAAAGGAAGAAGAAAAAAAGCCAGGTATTACCCAGGCTGACACTGAAGTACAGACTTGGAATTGCAAAATTAAATAAAATTGCAAAGTTCAATCCAAATTCTGAATACCAGTGAAGCAAACTAGATGCTGTAAGCATTTTTTCCACTCCTACACTAAGTCCCCCCCAAACCCTTTAGACATTTGTCCTGGTAATTGATCTACTTTTGCTTGCTTTTTATCAGCAATGCACTTTATTTATTTTTTTTTTTAATTCATTGAATCTGAAGAATTTTTTCTATTGCTATATTTGGCATCCCTCCAGACTGATGTTAAATAATGATGACAGCAAATGTCCACAATATAGTACACATTCTTGTATGTATCAGAAATTTTTATCTGTAAACTACTCACAGTAGACTACAGACTGTGTAAATTTAATCTGAGTCACTGTGGCAATAATAACTCCTTATTTTTGTGAAAGTATTTCAGCACAACATTTGAGCTATTTCAAAAATGTAATCAAAGAACTCTCAATGTTTGCTGTCAATATCTTGTGCTTTTAGTAAATTATAGATGTAGGTATGCATGTCCAATTACCTGATTTGACAGGCAACAAAACTGCACGTAGTTCGGGTATCCCAGCGCCCCTTCAGGGCAGTGAGGACGGCTGCCTTCTTTTGGAGGCAATCAGAACAGTACTGCTGAAGCCTCTACCTCCACCACTTAGTTAACTAATAGGTTTAAATGGCATTGGTCACTCAAGGAGTTTTTTCAGTTCACTTTCCTCCCTTTGACCTCTTATTGTTCATTGCCTGTTTTAATTTTGTAAGCAGATTTTTGATAGCCAACCTTAAGACTGCACATCTTTCCACATTCAAACGCAAGTATTGTACACACGCACTAACTAAATACGTTGACAGGACAGGGTAAAATTTGACATTTGGGAAAGTAGGAACTGCTACTAAATCAAATGTTTAGAGTGGCATAAAATTCTGACTTTAATAGAAGGAATAAATCACTAGTGTATATTCTCATATTTAATTGTGTGCACTGCAGCACAGCATCTGCATACAAACTAGAATTTTGCTAGAAAACAAGGCACAATTTTCAGTAAACACAAGCAGTTAGAAATTTAAAACTCACTTATGGAGGAAGGACTTGTACACAAACTGCAACCATTACAAAGCTGGTAGAAATGAAGTTTCCCAAGTAGTTCTTCAGTTGTCTTGATTGAGACGCACCCAATAGCAGATGTATGGAAGCCAAGTCTCACTCTCAGACAGACGTAAGTCATGAACATCTATTTAAGTCTCCAAGAATTTAACATTCTTTAAAACAATTTCATCATCTTTCTTGTCACATTATCTTCCTCTACTTCATGATGTAATATTTCAGTATTTCAGAATTTCAACTGAGATATAAAATAGATGTCTACTGTTTACTTATATTTCACTCATTTAGGTCCTCTAGAAGAAGAGCAAATTCTTTACCGAGACGCTGATAAAAAAATGGAAAGGAAAAATTAATGAAGTAACAGGATAATAAACAGCTTCAACCACTTTCCTCATGTGCTTCTTTCCGGTTGTACAAATTTTGAGATAGCTTAAGGGTCCACATTGGGTAACCATTTTTGTATGTTACTGGCAGCATGTCCTTCAGATCCACAAAAGGAACACGTTTGTTATGCTGCAAGGTGTGTGTTTTCCAATAAAAATCCTGCCACTCTGGGGCTTCATGCTGAGCACTCACACATCAGTGATGAAGTTTTGATTAACTGATCCAGGATAGGGTTCCTAAGGAGGTCAAGCTAACCCCCTGTCTGATGGATTTACTTGAAGGCCATAAACCCAATGGCCATCAACACATTTAATGTCAGTATTTCAGTGTTTTGGAACAGTGTCCCAAATTCACTGCTGTCAGACATAGCTATAACTTCAGTGAAATCCAGACATCCATGAAATTTTCAGTGGCTAATTTGTTACCTTAACAGACAAAGTGCCTGTTGAAACATGACTGAGATTTGTAATGTCCACCATTAATGACATTTACAAGCCAGCAAAACTACAAAATAGGATTACACAGTAAATAACATCACAAAAACTAAATATTGCTCATGGCAGTGGAACCTCTGTGTACAGAGAATAATGACAAAATGAAGTCAAACAGTCATGCCTGAAATTTGCTATGCCTAATTTCTCAGAAACATAAGGTTTTCCTTTTTTCTCCTTGATATAAACCCATTGCTCCCATTAGGGTCCACACTCACACTTCACACTTCACTCTTCCCTGCTCTTGGGAACCCAAAGTCAGAAAGTGTTCTTGAATTAGGCATTATCTCAAAAAAAAAATAATTTTAAACCCATCATTCCTAAATTTGTGACAGTTCTGGAAGTCATTACTGGCAAATAAATTGGCTATACCCCTTGAGGCATGTGGGCTGAAGACCATGATTTTGTCAGCTGTAGCCTCAAGAGTGATGATTGAAAGTTTCAACTTTTTTTTGGTTGTAACTGCAGGGTTAAACCAGGAAAATTCCAGTGTAAAAATGGCACTCAAAGACAGGCCTAACTTAAACCAAATGCTATTAGCTCTTATCTTGAATCAAGGACTTACCGTTTTCTCTCTTGAATTACAGAAAGAATTAAAATCAAGTCCTTTTGTTGCATATACAGTTCTGAAATGTTTGGTAATTACTGGTTGTAAAAGTAAAATGAAAAGCAGTTAATCTTTAAAGAAAGAAAAGTTTGTCAAAATTAAAGGCATTCTCCATACATAATGATTTCTATTTCTCTTTCTTCTTTGTGGAAGCACCTCAAGTTGTGTGCCTTTGGAAATTATTCCAACTCATTTCATCGTATCACTGTCATGCTAAAGAAACAGTTATAGGAAGCATCATTTTATAGTTTTTCAGATGTTACATTGTACCCGTTCTCAGCTGTAGTCCTGCCAAACCTCAACATATAATTGGAGCAGTCACCAAGAAATGTTACAGCTATTTGTTCAAACATGAAATACAGACCTACACTACTATCCCAACATAGATTCTTTTGAACTAGAATTTTTTTATAAACTCCTTTTTTTCTCCTCAAGTCAGAAAAATTACTACAAGCAATAAGCATTATCTACAACGTGCCATCACATCCCTTGTTATCTCTCAAGCTGATATTCAGTTCAAAGGTATTTTCCTAATGTCATAGCGTAATAGAATGATTTGGGTTGGAATGGACCTTTACACATCAACTAGTTTCAACTAGGTGATAACAAGGTGGGCTAGATGTCCAAACTGATGAGAATTAATCTTGGCATAATTAAATAGATGGATATTTTCACAGGCTTAAAGGGAAAATAAATTAAAGAAATAATAAAGCCAGAAAAAAAAGTAAAATTAGAATTTTTCAAAAGCTGAGAAAAGTCTATCATCTTTTCCTTGTAATTTTGCCTGCTCATCTCTTTACCTAAATGAGGTATTTTTTTCTCTTCTCTTTCTTAGTTTTCATCTTTATGCTTTTTCTTTTGCCACATATATTTAAGTTCCGATCCTGCTGCAAAACCAAGCTATATCAACATATATGCCAAGATGAAGTGGTCATCTTGTGCAGATACGGTCAAACACAAGCCAGCCTGATTATTATTTATTTTTTTCCTCTCTTCATAAAGGTGAAATGCTGCAGATTATATACAATAGCCTCCCTGAACCTGTACTGGCATGGAAGAAAACATCAGCACTGGAATTAAAATGGCAAGTGATACTTTTTGAACTGTTGTCATGGGGTGCCAAAACACTCACACATTAGTTACTTTTAATGGGGAACTTTTCTTATGTGTCTGTAAACACTGATATCTTTTCCTCTGAAAGACAGCTCAGAATCCCACTGCAAGATGATGAATCCAACCGATTTCCTGGATGTTTACAGTAGCACACTGCTCAATAAAAATCTAATGTTTCCCAAGAGCTTTGAACCTACTGCATGTTCAGAGTGCTTTTGAAAAGCTTTGGCCCTTACTATACAACCCATGTGCAGTACAGACTAGACTTCATGTACTGTGGACATAGTGTGTGACCTCCTCTTGATGAAAAGACTGATACTGCTAAACACAGGCTAAGTCACTGAAGCACAAAAAAACCTGAAATGTGCATTTTGTAAGGAGCAGCAATAACACATGCACAGTTTCCCAAATAAATGCACAATTCTTTCTAATCATCAAGTCAAAGAGGATATGCAAAAAAAGTGAAGGTAAAAAGTGTTGCAAAAAGAGTAGCAAATTTGAATTCTTCAAGCCTATCATTCAGGTACTCGGTGAAACATTTTTTCTCTCCTTTGAATTGCACTATGCCTTGACTTTTGCTTTAATTTCCACACTGGACTTTAACATCTTTGAATCTTACGCAAGTCTGCAAGCTAATACAGGGTTAGCAATGAGTATTAAAGAGACATTATCATGGATAATGATTTGTTCAAATAGGAGCAGCATCAAGTAAGTTTATTGCATCTTTCCAAATCTCCAAATCTGGTCACTAAAGTGCAAACATGCAAATCAAGAACTATTTGCCAATGGGTTTCAATCTCTTCCAGAGAATGCTGTCACCTTAGAAGACAAAGTGGCTGGTTTTGGAAAAGACCTGGTTTGTTAATACAGCAGGGCAAGGAGAGAAAACTGGGTAGTAGTGGCCCAGAAATCCAAGGTATGTGTACAGTGGGGGAAAGGTTAATTTCTTCTGGATATTTTGTATCTCGTTTTTTCCTGGTCTAGTTTCAGAAATCACTTCACAAAATCTAAGCTCAAACTTGTAAAATACAGTGATGTCTTCAGGGAGTAGACTGGAATCCTAGTTTCTATTTGGCCACTTTAAAAGATACAGATATAGCATAAAATTTAGAGTTATTTGTTAATTAAAAATATCAAATAGCTGTTAAAAAAGGGAAACAAAACTTTCAACATATAATTTCTAGACTCACTTCAACTATGTAGCTATATGGGATTTCTCTTCAACTCAAGAAACCTTTTCTCTTGTACCTTGTTTTGGAATGAGCTGGCATTACCTTCATTTCAGCAAGGCATTGTAAACTAAATGTAGAAAGAGGCCATTGATTTTTACCCTGTTTTTAGTGTCTACTCTTTTGCTCAAGGTTTTACCCATGTAAAAGCCTTACTTTAGCAAAGCAAAGAAAAAAAATTTGGGAAATTTCAAAGATAAATTAATATCCACACTTTTCTTACAGTTTTCTACTTAGCTTTGTTCTGCTTTCTTTGCCCATCCTTCTGTACTTACGAAGTTCAGCTGAACCTTCTTTTTAAGGAAAATTAAGCCCATGCAATTCTGTGTTTTGCTTTGTCTCCTAGTATTATCAAGGGTAATGGCAACCTATGTAGCCCTGGAAATTCTATAGTTTAAACATCACTGATAGGAATCACAAAATATTTTGTTAAGAGTTAGGAAAAATAAATAAGTGAAGTGTTTTCTTTAAACAGCAACCCAAATAGGGCACTGAATCAATTACTAGGTTGAACAGCTGAACAATTGCTTGTTAGAATATGTATGGAACTGATCAAATCAGTCAGTTACTACCATGATCTAGACACCCAATCTGTGAAAACAGAAGAAAGCAAACATACAGGGAGTCCAGGTGTACAGTGCAGTTTAAAAACAGATGCTTAAAATTAATACTGTGGTAAATATTAAATTTTTGCTTCATCAGTTTACCACCACTTTATTTCTTTTGATATGCAGTAACATTTAAACATTATCATGTCCATGTCAGAACTCACAAGAAACTTTTAAGCACTTTAACTTCTGTGTTACAAACATTTGGGGAGTGGAAGGGGTATTGGCAAGGAGCAGGACAGTGGAAAAAACTTAGGATTAAAGGGCTTGTATTATATTCTTTTTTAAAGTCTATTTGAATATGAAGTTTTTTAGCAGTAGATAATAATTTTCTCTACTTATTTAAGGATTTCTAAAGTTGAAAGAGCATTGCCAAACTAATCATATGAAAATGTGCAAACTGGGGATACTGACAATCACTTTGCTCACAGGCAAACTGTAAAATAATAGGGGGAAAGAACTGAGCCAACCTAAAAGGATATGCAACTTTAAGTATTTCTGCTTGACAAGTATTTGACAAATTCACCTTACTCAACTTGTGAAGAAGTAAAAAAGATTCAAAACATAATGTCAGCGTCAGCTTTTTAATGAAAAACCCATCAAGCCACAGTCCCGCAGCCATTCAGCCTGCTTCTGCTTGATCTGGTGAGATGCTCTGGAAAGTCAACTGAGCAACCATTTAGCACAGGGCCCATTTTCTTGCTTCCCTGCAATAGCAAGTTTCTGTATCACACAGACCCTTATTAGCAGATGTGTAACACCATGGAGAGGGCAGCCACTGAGAAAAGCTTTTGGGATTGCTTTGAGGCACTGAGGAAAATTTCCCCTAATCCTGCGCTGAGAATTAGGATTTTTCCTCCCCCGTTCACTGTCTCTGGAGAAGCAGTGTGAAGTTACACAAAAACCTACGTAGCTTGCTCAAACGAAGAAACAGCAGCCTCGTAAAGTGCCAGTTACCAGCAAATCCATATCACGAGTAGTATTAAAGTGTTCTTCTCTTTGACTGTCTAGCGCTAACAGTAGGCCTTTAAATTCAAGAATAATTAAGGCTTCAGCTTGTTATTCCTGAAGTCAAGGGCAGCTTTGTTTTGCCTCAGCCTGAACTGTGATTTAGCAATTACTGGAATGCAACAAGCAGCTGCACGCTAAGTTATTCAGTGACTGTTGGGGAAAACTATCGTCATATACCCCTGTGAGGCTTGAACTCTCGGGGGTACACGGAGCCCCCCGAAGGGGCCAGGCTGGCCAGGTAGTGGGGCTGCAGCTGAGCGTTGGAGGCTGTGCCTCCCTGCCAGGACACCCAGGGATGCCACTGAAAGACAGGCTGCGGGGTGGGGCAGATGGCCATGGCAGGACGTGAGGTGTGGGGGGAGGAGGGGGAGTCAGAGGGACCCTGGTGCAGCCAGGCATCAGGGTGGATGCAGAGGAAACGCAGCAAGCCATGTCAGTGGGAAGAAATGTTCATCGTTCCCTACAGCTCCAGGTCACTAGCTGGCATAAAGGAAGGCCAGAAGGACTAATTCACTGTACCATGACACAGTGGGAACCACTTTTATTTCTATGCTGTTTTTCCTAGTCACATGGAATTTTCTGTACTTAAAAGATAAGCATTTTAGCTTCTTTTTTCCTTTTTTCTTTTTTCTTTTTTTTCTCCTCTTCTGCATTTAAAAGACTTTTTGGATTTCTTCAGGGAGCTTATTTTAAGGAAGAATATTAAGCATATTCAACTCACGATCTTGTCACAAACCTCCTAAAAAGTACATCTTCTAACAGCAAGATAACTTCAGTAAAACGAAAGTTCTGTTCTGATGCATGGTTTTCAAACCAACTACCGCATACTTTTTGGCTTAATGCCTTTTCCTCTAGGAAGCTGCAAATGCAAAGATAGAGTGGTTGTTTCTTACAAAACAGAAGTTGGAGTACTAGGGTGGTATCATCTCGTTGCCAGAAAGACTTTATCCCGTATATACATGTCAGATCCATTATCCTTGACAAAAAGCTACTACTTGTATGAATCATTTGTGTGTCCTAACACTTTCTGATTTTGTAAGTTTTCTTTCAAAAAATAATTGAGGCTGCACATCCCTTAACAACTCTTAAACTGCTAAAGCACCATTTTCACAAAGTCAACAAAATGTTCTGTATTAACGGCAATAATCCTGGAATTTGGCAGCATTGCTTGAATGCACTCACCATTTCAAAATAAAACTTTCCAAGTGTACTTAAGTGGAACAGTTAAAAAACACACAAGCAGCAAAAATGTTTTAACTTGGCATGCAAATCATGTACCACTTCGAATGAGTACCTAGACAACAATTCTACAGCTACAAATAGGTTTTCTTCATGCCCTGTTTTGGCCTTTGGGAAAAAAAAAAGGCCAATTTTTATTCCTGACAAGTATGTATTAACATAAGTATCAAAGTAAATTGTACTACATAAATACTTGAAATTATTTTCTTTACTATGAAATAACCTCCAGTTTTTCCTGCTCACTCCTTCCCAGTGCATCATTAATCTAGTCAGAAAGTAAATAGATAAAAACAAGTAAACAAAAATTTATGAGACTTTAATTGTAGGTCTTCACTGAACATACAGACAGTTTTGATTTAAAGGGCTTTGTGTTTTTACTGAACTGCTTTGTGCTCTGTGGTGCTTTTAGCTGTTTCTCCTTTCCCTTCTTCATGACAAATCTGCTGTTACAGTAAATAGACTCCAACACTTGCCAGAGTTCCCGTTGATCACAGAAGTTTAACACTGTCCCATGACATTATCAGAATAATGGAAATCTCTCATTAAGGTAATTATTTAATTGCAGAGAAACAAAAGCAGAGAAAATAAGAAAAAAACCCCAAGCCTTAATAGCAGCTGGTGCCTTTTGCTGGGGTGAACGCCAAAGAAACTTTGAAGTGGGAAAATACCCCAGCAGTTCCCTGCAGACTCCCTGCCGAATGTCCCCATTATGTACAAAAAGCTTTGCACAGGCCCTACATAAAACACTGCCTTGATTGGAGTAATGAGGTCCGCAAAAACACGACGCTAAATGTCTACTCTGTTACATCCTGAGGGCAAGTCACACTTGTCAGCAAGTGCCAGAAGAGATAATCATTCCACTTCTGAAAGTCTGCCTGCTGAGGTATGCCCAGGACCCCAAAAACCTTCAGGAAGGAGAGCGGAGAGCATAAGCCCATCAGGGCAGATAAGCCCATCCAGCAGGGAAAAACTACCCCATGCTTCCCAGCCACAGAAATGGGAAGCCCTTCCCAATGCTAGTGTGCAGAAGGAAAGGCACGGGAGGTGCAGCTGTCCCACAGCACTGCCAGGCATCGCAGTTACCTCGCTCTGCTCTACATGCCCACAAGACACTACCTTGGAAAATCTTCCTGCAGAGTTTTTGCTGCTCCACAAAATTTACTACTACAGCACTGGACTTGGAGGGCTAGTCCTAAAAAATCAAGCTGTAAGGAGCCTTCATTTATCCATTTGGTATTTTGTTTCAGGCCACATGAATGGATGATGTCACTTGTGCTAATTCTAAGGTCAGCACCTGTAAATACTGACTACCACATCCAGTAAATTCAGTATTTGGTGTCCCATTAATGGTTTACAGATTTATTTAATTATTTATTTTTGTTGGAGGTATGTGGAGTGTAAATAAGGACATGGGAGGAGTTCCTATCCCAACCTGAGCTTTCATGGGTTGACTCCTTAAGTCAGAAAAGTGATTTAACAGAGGCACCCCACAGAGACCACCTGGCTTGTCTTCTACCATTCCCCACCTACTGCCTTTCCCATGGCAGAAGGGGGAGGGGTGGTCCACGGATAGTGATTTTCTGTAAGAAGGAAAGATATCCCTTTGCTGATAAAAGCACATCCAGGAGCCTGAAGATCTTGAAAATATTTCCTTTAGATTTGCTCTGTAGCAGGAATAGGCTACTCTGCCTACAGGACTTGAAAGAAAACAGCAGTCTCTACAACAGTTTCATGCCTGCCTTGTCACTAATTGATATGTACGGTCTGCCTCCGAGATCGTACACAGCAGAGATTTAGTGTCACAGACCTGTGGACCAACAGCATGGACAAGCAGGAAGATACTTGTCCTATATCGTTGATTTAAATTTTTTAACTTCTTGCCCACTTCGTGTGGTACGGAAGATATCCCAGCAGACTGTCTTTGGAGGTGTATCAGAAATGTTCTTCCTTTTTTAAACATTAGTAAAAAGACCATATTTTCTAACCACCATTGTATAGGACACAGAAATTGAGACCTCGCAGCGACTGTCGGGACTGCAATGCACTCTAGTCCCGCTTTGTGCGGCAAAGGCCAGTTCTGTGATGCCTTGTCCCACCTTAAAGAGCTTTTCAAAAGAAAGCTGGAAGAAGACTCAGTGGCTGCCCTATCCTTTGTGCAGGTTTGGGGTTTAGTTTGGTTTGGTTATAGGTGGGCTTTTTTGAGCTGAGGTTGTCATGCTTGTCCCTGATCTGAGCGATGCTGCAGCTGCACTGCACATGCCTGCACCTGGCTATGCAGCCCGCTGACCCAGACCCAGACCCAGGCTAACTTCCCAGTTTGACCTGGGAACTGCCTCATCACTGTGACCTTGCCCAGTGATCACTGGATTCTGGCTGACCCGGGTTACTGTCCCTGGGTCTGCCTTGACCGCGACTCGCCGACTTGTGTTCCTGGCTTCACCTCAGACCTGCCTCATCACCACGAACTTGTATGACCTCTTCACTGAACCTCCTGTGATCTCTTCTCTGAATCTCATTCCTGTCTCCAGACCTGCCCTGCTTGTGTCCTGTGGGACGGGGCCCCGGCTGGTGCATCCCCTGCTCTGCCGGGCTTGTCAGCACACTCTGCCCCCCGCTCCCCACGCCTGAGGGCCAGACGTCCCTCGCTGGGGCCAACAGCAACGCTGGGACGGGGAGTACCAACCGGATACCCACAAACTAAAGGTCTGGCACCGTGTTAGAGCCCTGCCGAGTTGGAAAGAGAATCCAAGAGCATCCTGTTAAGTGGTAAGAAATACTATTTTGTACTCAAACACTGTAGCCTTTGTAAGGGATGCTGGCAGAGCAGCAAAGTAAAACCTCTCGAACAGTCATTTCTAAAGCAGAATTTATACTCCTTCAGCTTGACACTGAGCAAAAAAGAGCCTCAGCTCCCCGCAACTGTTTGTGGTGTGGGATGATTGCACATGACAGGAACAGACTGCCAATGTGCTGATGAGCCTGATCACAGAGGAAGTCTTCTGGGGATCAAATTTTATTTCTGGGCCGGTTAAAACAGCAATTGAACATAACCAGTGAATTACAGTATTGAATAATAATCAAAAGCAAAGTCACATACACAAGAAAACCGTACAAGATTTCATCCATCCTGAGTGAAATTTAATGTTAACAAGAAAATACACTAATTTTCACAACAAACAAGTGATATGTTGTAACACAGCATAAAGAGATGAAGATAGTCTCCAAAATCCTGTTCCATTCAATCAAAATATTCAGAGCACTTTAGATTTCTAATAAACAGTTTTGTCAAATAGAGTCATCTAGAGGCAGTGTGGTCCTGAGCATTGACTGAGAACACTCAGTGCTGCATAGATTCTAACGTTTACTGTAGATTATAACCCCTGTCTTGACACTGGCATTTGACAAGTGAACAATTTGACAAATTTGCATTTTCTGATTCTGAGATGCCAATTTTAAAGTTGCCCTATGCAAGATAACACAATATATTCTTCTCTGCCTTCTGTTAGTTCACAACTTAAAATAACACCGTACATCAAATCCCGGTACTTGATGTAGGCATCAAAACTTATGTCCTACAATGATGGTAGGAATGCACAAGTTCTTAGAACCATGGCTTGTGAAAAGAAGAAGGGTAAAATTGGAGAAAATATGGGCCAAAATTGTCTCTTATGCTTTTCCACTGAAACATATTTGAGCTCATTAGATACATCTTTTAGCCTACTCTGGATACATGAAACCAGTCAGAGCCATGGGTACAGAGCCCTGCAGACAGCTGCTGAGCTGAGTTTGTGAAATGCTTCTAGCATTGCCCTCACAGAACGGTCTGTGGCTCCTCCACTGCCACCGTACATAATGGCAAGCATAACATAGCACAGAGAAGCCCAGCCTTGCTGAGAGTGGTGTTTCTATGGTCAGGGGAGAAATGAGAAGGCTCAGCTAGCTCAGAACAATGGCACAGCAGTCACCCAGGAAAGGTGGCCCCTTGGCCCCCAAAATGCAAGCAATTCAAGTGCTCAGGCAGCAGGTCAGCAAAAGGGAATGCCTTCAAACATTGCCACAATAGATTTTGAGTTATAATTTAAAATTTTTCCCTCCCCTTTAGCTTTCTCGGTCCCTTCCCTTAATCTCGACATTTCAATTACAGCTCAACAGGAACATCTTTTCTGCAATTTCAGAGCTGAATTAGCCTGGCTGAGCTTTCCATGCCCAGAGCAAAAAGACCTAGACAGGGCAAGAGCCAGTATGTGCAAGGTAGATGTTCTCTTTGGAGAGTTAAGTATTGAGTTAGAGCAGTCATCCCTGAATCACTTACTCTGCCACAATAAGCATACTTGAGATTAATCAGGCCATGAAAAGAAAGCTGTATATACACTAGGATTTCTTCCCAAAAGGTACAGCAGTGACTTTCTACAAAAAAAAAAAAAAAAAAAAAGAACAAAGAAAAAAATATTAATGAAGCCTCTCCATCAGTGACCCTTACATTACTTGGTATTTTCACACAGAACCTGTACGTGTAGGTACTGAGTGGTATTTTTGGAGCTCAATACCCTGACAAGTTAAATTGATGATTGGGTTGACAAATTAATCTTTTCTGAAAGATAACCAAATGCATCTAAGTTAAGTACTTGCTTTACTGTACTGATAACAAACAAAATTATTATTATTACTTTTACCAGTCATTTAATACAGCGGAACCAAGATCCCTGCACTATGGCCTCAACATAAAACTCTCATTATGAATACATGTTTTGGCTTCATTCTCACCTATAATTTTTGCTGACAGATTCTTCAACTCCTAGAAAGGAAACAGCAGGAGGCTATAGTCACATAATGAATACCAAATTCAACTGTCTTAAGTATACCCAAAATACAGCAGAAGCACAGGTGAAATACCAGTTTTCATTACATTATAGCTTACAGGTGCCTTAACGGGACTACACAAAATCTATTACTGCAAAGGAACAGGAGCCGAGAGGTCTGTGTGCTTTCTGAGATGTATATATAAGATGATTAGCAACTAATTTTTGAGAATATCTAACATAATACAACCCATTTATTATTTTTATATTTAATTTCTTAATACCTTAAACTGCATAATAATTTTGAACCATTCATAAAGCTGATCCACCCTGTTTACAGAATGACACAAATGTTTGTAGAAAAATACCACCTGACCATGTCATTAAGGACTGTGACTTGGAAAATACTGTTTACCTTGAACACGGGTGCTACCTACTGCACAACTGACTCCATAGATATGGCATCATGCTGAGATCCATGCAGATCAACAGCCTGATGGGGCTCTCTAAATCAGCTCTGCAATCTTCTGAATTAATAGAATAGTTGATACGCTCTGCCTGTATCGAAGGCAGACATGTTTTCCCAGGAGACACTTGCTGACAGCAAGGAACAGGAATGTGCAGGATCAGTCCTGGACTTCACTCCAGTCTGGGAGGACACTTGTTCCTTCTCCACAAGGCTGGTCTACCTTTTCTCCAAGTCTGATCTCTGCTTTATAGTGCCAAGCCATTTTTCCCAGTCCTACCTCCTCTCCAGCTCTGACTTTTTAATCCACAAGTACTCCGTACACTTAACTGACTCTGGTGTTCATGGGGAGTGTCAGACCCCATCTCCCTGCACAGCAACGTTCAGGGTCACTTCTGAGCATTTTCTTCCAGTTTGATTGTAATTCTAGCATCTCTGTCTTTCCCTTCTGTCTTTCTAACATAACTATGTAACTATGATTTTTGCTGTCACCAGCACAAGGCCAGAGGTTTGGTGGGCAGCTGGCAGTGCAGGCTCAGTGGGAGCTGGTTTTAGCGATCGCCTGGTGGCCACGTGCCTGTGGCCTCTCTGCATTGGCTTTGCTTTGGCAATGGCTGGGGCAGGGGCTGGCACCCCTGACTGGTCACTGTGGGGCAAACAGCCCCCCTGGGGTAGCTGGGCTTGGGGCGGGGGGGGGGGGCAGCGTGTGGCTCCCAAAGTTGTGTTGTAAGCAGGGAGAAGGAGGCAGGTTGTGGTAAGACACTACACAAAAATATCCACAGACAGCCAAGAGAAAGGGACCCTCACCATGAACCACCCCTAGAGCAAAGACCTCAGGCTGCTGGAAACACTGTCCCCTCTTTGTTCTTCAGCAAGACTGATGCTGTCAGCCCCAGGACCCAGAAGAACATTGGAAAAATACACATAGCAGCACACTGAAGGGGCAGCTTCTAGAAAGCTTCTCTTCTACACGAATTTAAAAGATATTTTAAATGAGTTTTTTCTTATTTAGTTTATTTGGACTTTTAGACAATTAAAATATTAATTTGGCTAAAAAGGAGTTTCTGTTTGTATATATGTATACATATGTATATGGTGTGTTCCCTTTTGGTGACAAGATTTTGAGTCTAATATTCATCATTTTGTGGTGAAACAGGTTTTCCCTATCTTTAATCTCATCTGTCTGCCCACTTCCTTTGGCTCCCATCCACCTATACTAGTTCCTTTTATAATCTCAAGTTACTTTTTTCCTAAGATTTGGTACACAGTTGGCTTTCTGTGTTTGCTCAACCAGTCCTACCTTACCCTCTCTTACTCTTAAATTACCCTCCTTACCTTGCTACTACATTCCTGAGCCCCTACTGTTAAACATTTGTTTACATTCCTCTGTCTCCTCCTCATTTCTAGTTTTAGTCTGTTAAGTTCCTAGCATCCCCTTTTCCCACAGAATAGTAACAGAACTCAAGAAGAACCAGATGAACACAAGTAGGAGAGGTCTCGAAGCTTGTGATTTCCACACAGAGCAGAAGCATCTGAAAGCCAAGAAAAGGGTCAGGCTGCATCCACCCTCGCCACATTCATTAAGGGGATGCAATGAGGAGGGGGGTTCTCCTGCCCCTTTGGAGAGGCTGTAGCTATCAGTCTGGAGATTCACTAGTTCAGGAAAAACACAGATTGACTTGTTTGCCCAGGTGAGAAAGAGAAAGGACTTAGGAATACATCAATCTTGTCTCAAAAGGTTTTAGAAGATGAAATTTACCTATATTTAAAACCGGGTTTTCTCACTGTACCTCCTCTTCCTATCTGAACTGTAATTAATGCACATTCCTTTCCCCCACCTAAGCCAGATGCTACACTTATGTACACTTAACCCTTGCTGCAGTCCCAAGCCCATGACATCCAAAGGGGCTAGGTTTGTGTGACTGAGAGTTTTGCTCTTTTCAACTTCAAAGAAAAATAAAAAATACGGCAGAGAAAGAAAATTTTCAGGAGCAAATTTTGTTTTGTGAAAAAAGATGTAGAATGGAAGATCTGGAACAGAGAAGGCTGTCATTATTTGAACTACTACGCTGAAACTGATTTATACTGGCCATTATAGTAACAGACCAGGATGCGGCCTTGAGGATCTACACCCACACTTCCTCTTTTTTCTGTTTGGAAAAGGTGTGCAGAGGCGTAACAGCTGTCCCTTTCTTCCCTGTTCCTTTATGACCCTCCAAGTGGCCTGAGATTCAGCGCTTGTTGGTGAATATCAGGTGTCAGCCCATCAGTCCTCAGGAGAAAAAAAACCAAACCACATGTTACACTGAGCAGCTAACGCAGTTGAGAACACACTTTCAGATAATGTTGTTCTGCACTTGGATACTCTTCTTTGAAAGGTAACTCTTGAGAGACAGGACAAAGTGTAGAAGTTTTTGAAAATGTGAGTCTAGAAGTCACGAGAAACAAGGAAGAACATATATTCTGGAATATACATAGATTTACTGACAAAGTAATTGTATTCATTCTTGTCATGATAAAATGGCTTCAATAAAAATAACTAGGTAGCTGCAGTACTTGTATGCAGTACATTAACATTTACAGATACACACTCTGATGTGACATTTCTACAATGAAGCAAGAAACCCTGGGATCTCATAACATGGCTTCGTATCGAGAAGCAGCCAAATTTCAGAAAAAAACAACCAGAAAGCAGCAGGTTTAAAGCACTGAAATTGCCTACCTAAGGAGAATGTTAACGATGATAATGATTTATACTGCACTGCAGAACATGTATAATTCTATGCTGACTAAATTAATAAAAGAAATATTTGGCTCAGTTTTAATTTTTCAGACTTAGCTGTTTTTGGGTTTTTTTTCAAAAAGCTTAGGGAAAAAAAATGCTAATATGCAGAGAGAGACTCCAAAGCAAGGTGAATAGTAGCTTTGGGAGTGAAGCAGGGAGCAGTCTTGGGACTAAAAATGTTCTATGTCAATACTGTATCCATATACACACACAAAGGCAGGAAAAAAGGAATCATCCACATAGGTTCAGACGCCCAGCTACTCTTTCCATTTCCCTGTTTCTGGAAAATGGCAAAGCAGTGGCGAGGTGCTCACTGCCTGGTCAGTGACAGCAGTTGGGTTCCAGTGCCCACTCTGCACAAAAGGGAGAAAGGTGCAGAAAGGTGTGTTTCTTCTTGGACTATTCTTGATTTGTTCTACCACGTTTATGATGCTTTTTCAGTTGGATGAAACTCAGAAGTGCAACCAGAAGAGGCACTTAGTGTCCCCCAACCCCGACACTATGAGGACAGACATGTTCTTTGGGGATCCTAGGCAGAATGATGACGGCTCCAGGGGTCAGGAGCAGTGGGTACGTGTCACAAATAGACACAGGTCATCCTTGATGTTCGCAAAATTTAGTGTGCAATAACATGCTATGTATGCAAATTATCTGTAAATGATGACCACATAAGGGGATATATTTTTTTTTTTTTTTTGTAATTCAAAAATACAATGCCTCTAAAGCTTATTCTAGCACAATCCTCAAGCATTCTTCAAAAGTACTGCCTTGGTATTTCCTCTGTAAAGCTCCCTCACGCAAACTAATATACTTCAATACAACCTGTCACAACATTGCTGGACATATTCACATGGATATTTTCCCCTGGAGAAAAATCATTTCAGTTTCATGAATGGAAGTATCAGAGCAGTCAAGGTTTCAGAAGCCAGACTTGTTTATCATATTTCACTTTCCTAAAGCATGTTTAATATAATGGAGATAACAAACATCAAGTACATTAAGCTGTCAAAGCATTTAGTTATAGCCATTTGACACAACCCAGTACTAAACTGGACTGTCCTAGCTACAAGCTCTCAACAACCGCAGGACAGAAGTACGGCCAAAGGATCTTCCTTGGTATTTGCTTCTTTCTTTAATGCTCTAACAGTGTGTTAGATGCATTGTACTGTTGAACATGATACATAAACATTATCTGCTATTTTTGCTAGAAGTGTGTGTGGTTAGCTATCTTTCCTGGCTGCTGCACTCGGATTTAGAGCAATTATACTGAGAGAGGAGGAAGGGCTTCCAGGGTGAGGCAGAGAGGGAGAAATGCAGAGGGGAGAGGCTCTGCTCAGAGCAGAAAGACCTCAGCCATACTGCTGAGAAATCTCGGGGGGAACACACGACCCAAACCCTTAGGAGCCAAGAATGTTTGTATAGTATTTATTCAACCCCGAAGAATCTGTGAAAGCTGCTAGTACACAAGCAGAAAGTAGTAACTTACATGAATACAAAGGGCAGACTTGACTTTAGAACTTTGATTTTAATAGACCTATACACCAGCACTGAGACTTCCTAATTTCCAGAACTAACATGCTCTAATTAGATAACCTTATTTCTAACAAAATGCATATTTAGGGAATAGAATACTCTCCTGCCTTTTGGTATGTTATTTTAAAGTGAGGTGAGAGCAGTTACAGCAGGAGGCTCAGATTCAGTCACAGACTGAGCAGTGTTTTAATATGGTATTTTAAATAGGTTTCTTTTTTCCTCAGAAAAAAGACAAAGGGATTGGAAAGAAAGCAGAGAATGTGAGTTTTGTAAAGTATAAGTAGAAAAATAAAATGTAGAATTTCTAGTTTTATCATCTGATAAGGACAGACAGACGAGACCAAAACTGGTAAGAGAATCAACATCATACTAAAATTGGTCTAAAGATTTTGGAATGACCAAAAAAAGAAACTTAGTGGTGCCTTTGCTACTGTATCTGCCTATGAGTATCATACTGGGATGTAACAGCTGTGACTTTCTGAAATGCCACCATTCTTCTGAGAAGACTGACAAATAAAATGAGGACAGCCAAACACACATCCAGTGTTTCACTGTTTGTCGGGAGAGACCTCCACAAGACATGTGAAAAAGTTTATTATCCACTGCAAAAAAACCCCGAACGATTCTGGGAATTCCACCACATTTTTTAAACAGTGAATCCTCAGCTGTGTGAATTCTCAACCAGCAGCGACAGTGATAATCTTCTCTGAATAAACCTACATGCTTCGCCTTCAGGGTGTAGTTTCATACTATACTTAATTCAATTTAACAGCAGGCAGAGGCCAGAGGGGGTAGACCAGACCTGCTTTCTCCTTGCTTTTCTGCCTCTTCCCTTGTGTTAAATTTAGCAATTGTGCAACTCTATAGCAACTCCATCAGCTTGCTGATCTGAGGGAAAACTCGCAGATTTTCATGAGTTAGCTTTCCCTCCAAGCAGGGAAGATTTACCATGGCAAGTCAAACTCAGAAGAGGAAGCAGAAGGAGAACACAAAAAGTGATGAGAGAATGAGAGGGCTATTGCTCCTTTCAGTGGCAGCCATTAGCCCAAACTAAGCATTATATGAACTCATGTCCTAAGGCTGTATCTATGTTACTCTTTCAGTCTGAAGCAGCAGCATGATTTTGAAGTGAATCCATGAAGTAATGGCCCTACTGAATGTTAGCTCAGTTTGAAGAATAGCTACAGTGCATCCAAACTAGATTCTTTTAGAAGGAAACGTGGCTGAAAACATTGTTCCAGCTGAAAACTACACCCAATACTAAACATCCATATGCCATCCAAAAGGCTCTTGAAAGGTTTAAGAGCTCAGAGCTACTCTGTAGTGCTTCTCATACTACACTGCAATGTATGAGATGACCGGGTGCTGCGCTGTCTTCATGAAGATGAAAGTCCTGGTCTTTACAGGCCCTAAACAACCACCAGTCTCTGGGAGTAGCAAAATAGACATGTCTCTATTACAGAGATGCTGAGATCATTTTTACATGGGAACAAAGCACTGAGCTTTCCATTCATTAGGATATCAGCATCCTCAGACCCAAGATCACTAAATATTACAGTCCTCAAGAAGAGTGAACTTCCCCACATTGCTGAACCCCACAGAAGACCCTTGTGAAGAAATATTCAGAGACCCATCTTTGGTCTCCTACATACCTCACACTGCACTGTGCCAAGGCTGCTCATTTCAGCCAAGGAATTAAGCAGAGCCGGGTGGTGGTAGAAGAGTCTTATCAACAGTTCCCAAGACGGTGAAGCAATCAGTCAGGGCCAGGATCCATTTATGGGCTTCAGTCATGAGCATCGGGAAATACGGCTGGGGACAGGACTGAAAGCAAGCTATAATGCATATCCAAGAGGCCCACCCAGGAGACAAGCTACCTGTAACATATGTCCAAGGTCCACTCAGGCAACAAGGTGTCTTGGTTTCAGCTGGGATACAGTTAATTTTCTTCTTAGTAGCTGCTGCAGGCCTGTGGTTTGTATTTGGTGTGAGAACAACCTTGATGGCACACGGATGGTTTTGGTTGTTGCTGGGTGATGTTCATACCAAGTCAAGGACTTTTCAGTTCCTTGGGCCCTGCCAGCGAGAGGGCTGGAGGGGCACGGGAAATGGGGAGGGGACACAGCCGGGACAGGTGACCCCAACTGGCCAAAGGGATATTCCATATCATATGACGTCATGCTGAGTATACAAACTGGGGGAAAAAGAAGGAAGGGGGGAGACAACATCTGGCATTATGGCATTTGTCTTCCCGAGTAACCATTACGTGTGCTGGAGCCCTGCTGTCCTGGGATGGCCGAACACCTGCCTGCCCATGGGAAGTGGGGAATGAATTCCTTGTTTTACTTTGCTTGCATGTGTGGCTTTTGCTTTTCCTATTAAATTGTTCTTATCTCAACCCGTGAGTTTTACATTCCTTTCCAATCCTCCTCCCCATCCCACTCCGGGTGGGGGGGAGTGAGCGAGCGGCTGTGTGGGGCTTGGTTGCTGGCCAGGGTTAAGCCACGACACAGGGCTGGAGACAAGGCTGCCCACAAGGGACATTCAATGTTCATCCAGGAGACAGGACTGGAAATAGGTACACCTACAAAACGGCACTGCGCCCTCAGGACGCTGATATTCAGTCTCAGTGTCATACATTTTTCAGCTTAATGAACTGAAAAGACAGAGATGGGAAGTTTTCTAGAAACTTGAGCACTGCTAGTGCACAATCCTTCAAAACTATCTTGCAGGTGGGGGCAAGGATACCCACACTCTTCACATTACCATTGGCCCCTGAATGCCTTACT
The DNA here is from genome assembly GCF_015220075.1 of Falco rusticolus. NCBI lineage: Eukaryota > Metazoa > Chordata > Aves > Falconiformes > Falconidae > Falco > Falco rusticolus. The sequence goes on from NC_051189.1 coordinate 83,427,204, forward strand.
GATACTATGCTGACAGCAGACAAAGAACTATCATAGGTAACGTAAGTTGCTCTAAACAGGGAAATGAAATGGAAATGACATTAAAGATACTGGTCTACAGCCATGTAGTGTTAACGCAGTCGTTTCAAGCAGCACAACCTGCCTATGCATTTATAGAGCAACACAAGCAAACACAAAAGCAAGTTCTGTGTCACTGTCACACTCACAGCCAGTCTGCAAGCACAGTCATCTTGCACAAAGTTCACAGAGAACAAATATATTGTCACCTGGCTGCAACACTTGGTAAAAAATGACAACACTATATATCAGGGAATCAGTATACATCTTCTTCAGGTGAAGCACTGGAAGACATTCAGAAAGGCTTTTCAGGTCTAATTATTTCAGACAACACTTAAACAGTCCCCAATAAATAATTCCTGGCCTTTTCATTTTGATATAGGTCTCCTTTAAATGTACTCTCTAAAAATGTCTGTCAAAGCCTCATATTTACAGTCAATAGCTTCCACCAAAAAGTCATCTTTCCTTAACACCATTTAAATTTTATTACACAGTTATCCTGCATACAAGGGAGCAATGATTGGTGCCTTGCAACAGTACAGTAACTGTCACTGGTATTTCTCCATCATTATACAAAAAAAAGCATAACTTAAAATTTTCAACAGCAAAACACAGATTAAAAAAATTAAAAATCCATAAGTGAAATCAGAACCAAAAAGAAGAGCTGGTGTTCTTAGCACCGTAGCACTAAACTTAGTTTAGTTTGAAGTTAGGAGAAACTGTAATACTTTCAAGATGATAAACACCAGTTTAACACTTAGGAACAGTTGCAGAGATCCACAAAACCACAGAAACAAGGGGTATAATCAGAACCTGTGGACCCAGGATTGTTTCCTAACTGTTGAGACTGCAACAGACTACCACTTACAATGAGATATAAGCGTGCACTATGACTCTGCACACCTTGGTTTCCACTTCAAAGAAACTAGGCTAAACCAGCAGTGATGGAGCTACAACCAGACACCCAGAACTCCATGTCTGGACAACTGGTGGAGAAGTGCAATGAGACACAATAACCCTGCAGAGAAAATACAGCCAGTCACTACAGAAACCTTTAAGTGGCTGACCACTCTGTTCCCCAAATCAAGGGTATCATATCAGCTTGCAGCCTGCCGGTAGTGTCTGTGTGTTCGGACTCTGCAGGGCTGAAACTCAAAATTTTCTTTCTAAACTGCCACATGACAGGATTTCCTGAACAGAGTATTCTAAATGTCTACACTCAAAATGTTAGTAATTAAAAACAATGAGTTCCATAATAATAATAATAACAATAATAATAATAATAATAATAATAATTTATAATAATAATTCATAATATTAATTTATAATAATTTATTATTATTAAATAAAAAAGTGTAGATTGTATTTTTTAATCAAGACGACAGCTTTGACTGTAGTTGAGCACTACCTTCAATAGTTATGAATTATTTGGAACACTTGAGCTTCTAGCTTCTTAGTTACCACATGTTCAAAATCTCAGGGGAAATCTGGAAATCACTGAAGGACTCACAATACCATTTTGAAGAAACACCTGATATTATTTTCATTAATTAAAAGCACTATTTTGATTCTGGGAAAAATAAAAAAGCAGCAATTTCTATAAATTTTATTTCCTGTAGTAATTATTCTACAGTTTACGAACTTAGCAGAAATTATAAAAAAATCATATGCTGCAACACTGAAACAAATTTAATTTGAGCAGCAAGACATCTCTCTTCTTATAGTACTAGTCTGAAATCCCTATGGTTGCTATAACTTCTAATAATGTAGTGAGTTTGTTGATGTTCAAAATCCTGATTTTCCCTATATTTCTTTTCTAAACATCAGCACTCTTTAAAAAACCCAATGCAGTTGAAACTGCAATTTGAAGGCATTTTGAACTGAGTTCAAAATGTAAGCAATGCCATTTTAGAGGCTATATTTCCCATAAGAGTCTGTTTGACCGCATGTATTTGAATCTTTTTTTCTTAGTGTTAATAGTTTTACCACCTGATGCTACCAAAAGGCCATCAAGATGACAGTGGAAAAGATAAAAAAAGTCGCACTGACTGCACATAATGTGCTGTCCAATAAATAAAGAAACTTTATTCTGTATTTATTGCTCCTTCCCTCTCTCCTCATTTCTTTCGTTGGAAGCTTTCAGCTCAAAGAGAATGAGCTAAGATTTTTCGAGCAGTAGTTGATGGTGAATCTTTCCCATCAGGCTTCACACTATCATATTGCAAACCCACAGACCTAAAAGATACTACTTTTAGAGAGTCTCCAATTTAAAAATAAAGGAGGTATCACAGTGTGACAATCTTGGCAGAGCAGTGATGCCACTGCAGAGAACGCATGCCTTGGCAGACCTGAATGCTTCATTCAGCCTCTGAAATCGTCTGTCCTCCGTGCAAATACAGCTCCCCCTCCTCCTCCCTGCTTCCCTTCCATGTGGGACCATCTAACGAAAGAACTGAAAGAAAGAAATCAACTTGTCTCCATGGAGTAGAGCTTATAGGTCGGATCCTTTTAAAAAGCAGCATGTCAATTCAACAAAGTAAAACTTCAGTATTTATCTCTGTACAAACTGTGTTATGAAAGTTTATTTTTCATTTCATTCAATTTAATTTCATTCAATATCTTTCCATTATATATTTTTCATATATAAAAAAATATTATTTCACCTTTCTGATATAAAAATGATCCAACAGAAAATTACCTTGCATTTCTGCTTTGAAACTCTTCGAAATTATTCCTGCAGATTTTCAAGGGGCTGAAGTTCAAAACCTGAGAACTTGTAATCTAATACAGATCATTTAAATTTAGTTGTGATTTTACTGGTCTTTTCAAAGTCTCTGCATTCTCTTGCAATTCCATCCTACAAGAAGGACCAATGTCAAACCAACACTGTAAGGTGGGGTTTTTTTGAGATTAACCTCTAACCATGCCACGGATAGTATCAAAATAGATACTGCCAAGCTTGTGAAAATCAATATAGAAGTAAATCTACAGAATGTACTTCTAACCAGACATTTAGTATCTTTATTTCCATTTTTTTTTTTTCCATAAGGATGATGCAACAGCTCCACTAGCAGTTTAAACAAGCAAAATCAAAGGTCATTTTCCAAGTTCTTTACCCAAGCAATACCTTTGAAATTAATGAGAGGTCACTGAATTCAAGAGCAGATGCAGGATTTGTATCTTCCATTAAAAGGCCTCCTGCCTGCTTACAAGTCACATTACAAAGTACTGAGATTTGGCTGCAACTAAACATCAGTTGAAATGGATTTAGTGATTTAATTTTTTTAATAGAGTACTTGCAAACTTTAGCAACATCGGTGCAGTACTTTCAGACTGAACAATTCAAAGGACCCTAAGGGAGGAAGGCAAGCACATTTCCTTGAAACAGATAAAATGTCAGCTGCAGTAAGTGCTTGTGTTTGCATAAAAGATTATATTTATAGCTATTATCAAGAAATTTAGCATGTAATATTTCTGACAAACCTCAATGGAAGTACTTTATTCACTCAGACTGTGAGCATCTATGAAAGTGTTATCATCTTTTCCAAACTTTACTGCCTGTAGTCTTGCAGCCTCAGATCCTGACCCAGGAACCATTACTGAACTGGGTATGTTAGCAAAAGACATAGGAGACTATGTACATATTTTTCATCATTATGAAATGATGATAAAGCAAAGAATGACATACCTCCAAAAGCCAAAAGAGAAAGTCAGAAGGGGATTCTGGTTTAACTGAAGACAGTAAATTGGAAAGTCATGTATCTACTCCTAGATCAGCTAAGAACCAGAGATGACCAACAGAGAAAAAAAAATATCTCTGTCCTTTTAGACACATCTTTATTTTTCAGAGAGGGTTAATTGGTAAGGAATTTCAGCTATTAAGACTTCAGGGTCCTTCGGTCTTGAAACTCATGAATATGACATCATTCCAGTAAAATAAATTATTTACCTCATCAGACATTCCAGAGTGGCAGAATCATTGAACCATATGGAATAGATCACTGTTCATCAAAAGACCTACACCTTTCTAGTATCAACAAAAGAGAGAAGGAGGGAGAGAAGGAACAGCCAGAAATATGACAAGAAGCTAAATCAGAAATGAAATTCTAAGAAAAATATGGAAGTAGTAGAAAACATTAGATTGCAAGGACGCCAGAAAATGATATTAAGAATATCAAGTCATGGTTTTATACCCCCAAAAAGTGTGTAGCAGATATAATTCTTCCTTGTTTACATCACCAACTATGTAGAATAAGAAACAAAATGGCAGCTCAGAACGAAAGCACATGGATGCCTGCTGGTGGTCTGTAATGCAAGAATACGTCAACACGACTGGCCTGTGCAGCACTGGGCCAGGAAGGTCCTGCTCGACCCAAGGTCATTTCAGTTACTGTCTTGGTATAACCAGCCCTGATCCAGCCACCAATCTGCCCCGTGTTAGATTGCACCCTGCATCACAATGAACAGCAAATGCTTCTCCTCCCTTCTTTGATGAAAGATACTCAGTTATATTTCACAACCTAAATGCAAGCCGCCTGAACTCTGAACAGCAAAACAGTAACATCAAAACAACTTATTCCTGTGATTAATTTGCATAAAACAGCAAAACAAACCTTTTAAATCCTACCTTAATCACTGGATTAGGTTAAGACTATTTAGCATTACTACTGCTTCACATCACTTAATATAGCTTTAAACTTTAACAGGATAAAGTAAAAAACAAAAACCAAGAAACAGTAGATCCAAAAATTTCTACCTCAGGCTGGTTACACTCTTAATTAATGATGTGCTGCTGTTAAAATACTCAGGATAAATGCAGTACTGTTTTTCACTAAGTCAGCAGTAATGCAGAAAGCTGTACATTAACCATAATATCTTTTTAAATGAGTAGCCACAATTCTGTCTCTTCACTGTGTATATCCTGCATTATTTTCAAAAATTCAGATCATCCATAGCCTACATTTTCAGCAAATGCTTTAAATAATCAGAACCTGACAAGGTTATATTATGCATGATAACAGAGCTTTCTTTAACTTTTACTCATCAATGAATAAAAGCCATGCTTATTTAAACATCATTGATGTTAGGAGGTTCATGTCACATATTCTCTTAATAATATGAACGAGGGCATTTACTGTAATTACATCAATAACCCTTTCTCTTGTTTGGGTCCTCTTTTTAAGCTGAATATAAACTGTCATACAAATTCATTGCAAAGGAATAAAGCAATGTATTATCACTGCCTCACTGCAGAAACAGAGATTAATCTTGAAACAGTTGTGAATTCCTGAGCCACTAAACAAAATACATTTAGAGGCATTAACATATTTTATTTTTATTTTGTTCTTTTCTCTGCAATATGGATCAGTAAAGACAAAAGCTAACTGGTTTAAGTGGAAACCTATACAAAAATTAAAGCAGAAGGCATGAAAAAAGAGTTTTGGTTGATTCTTCATTTCAAAGGTGCTAAAATGAAGATTTTATTAGCAAAGCTGGTTGTAGCGATGTTTACATGGATTAAAAAAACAGTTCAGAATCAGAACAAAAGTGAGTTGTAGTACAATCAGATGCTTATAGTGGTAAGGAGGTTAAACCACAACATTTTGCTGTTTCTATAATTTCTGATTAGAGCCAAAAATAAAGATTCAGGGAAGGTGAAGGCCTTGAAAAGTCTTCAACTTCAAACATAAATGCTAATGCCTTCTTAATGATAGCACTAACTGAAAACACTGGGAAAAGTGAAGTCAAGAGGAAAGGCAGGGAGAAGAGGTAGATGACAGAAGAATACCCAGTAACAAAAGCATTACTCTTTTCACATCTAACTTCCAAGTATTTTTTTTTTTGAAATAAGAAAAAAAATCTGGGAAACATAAATACGGAAGCTGTTTCAGACCAATGCCTTTTTTTTTATTTTAATGCATAAGCTACACCTCCCTTTTCAAGAGCAGATTTATAAACACCATTATGTGTGGATAAGCTATCTTTTGCTCATTTCTGCAACAGGATTAACATGGACTGGACAGGGAAAATTAGAAAGCTTTGCAAAAGCTTTTCATATATGAAGTCACTTTATGTCCTGACGTTTACATATCGCTAGGAAGGAAAATGCATTCTATTGTGATGTAACATATTCAGCAGACTAGGATAGGAAGTGGAAATGATGATTACTTGGAATTATTAATAGGGTCTTCTGTTCTCATCAGCAACTTGCAATGATTATTTTATCCTTACAGCTACACTTACCAATTTGCATACACTGTATTTCATTGAGAAATTATTTGGCCATGAACTTCCAAAGATCTGCCAGAGCTTTCTGTTAATCAGCTAGAAGGGGAAAATTGGATAGCTGAACTACAAAGCACTGATCATAATTGGATCAGTCATCTAAGTATAATAAAGAAAATTCTTTTAAGGTTCTGTATCTACTAGTCTAGCTTTTTGACTAAAAGTGACTCAATATAGACTAATGCTTCCAGATCAATGTTGTTGAAATGCTGTTATTGCATCAGGTTGAACTGGTTGTAATGGGTTTAGATTAAAATACTAACTTAGACACTGATTTTTAGAATAAACAGATTTCATAATGAGTAATGTAGAAGTAAAAAGTTATACTTAACTGCATTACACCACCCCATCTATATATGTCTCAGCATATATAGTAACGTAGTAACCCTCAACATCAGGGTAAGATCATGTAAATACTGGGAGTTAAATCCCAGGTACATCATAAACTTATTGTGAGGATAACTCTGTGTGTATTATTCAGTAAAGCCATAAACCTGAGCCAAAAATTAAGGATTAATGATTGTGTCTGTTTTACACTAGCAGACCAGGGGAAAAAAAGGTAGTGATAGAAGGAATCTATCTTCTTAGGAAGATAGAAGGAAAAAAGAAGGGAAACTATAACTTTGGTGTGACTGTTGGTGCTGCATTCTCTACGTGGTGCCCAATATTGTGAAAAGAAGACTGCAGCCTTCAGATGGCCTAGGTGAGGGGGGAACTCCCACCTGCCAGATCTATCCTTCCCTCATGGCCCTACACCTTCCTTGCTTTCAGCCAGCAAAGGTATCTTGCCACGACTGCTTGACTCCTTTCATGCAGGGCCTGAGGTAGAACACACTTGCTTCCACCAGGTTTCAATCAGACAGCTCCACAGAAAAGTTACTACCACTATGAGATCAGTAGTCCTCCATACCAGAAGTGTCCAAAGCAGAGTGTTCACGTGCCAGGCGTTGTGCAAGACAAGTCACTGGACTGCAGGAACAAAGTAATTTTTGACCATTAATACATAAAAACAAACAAACAAAAAGTGTTAAGTTATTCCAATTTTATCTCATCCCTTTGTAAATACCCATTTTTGTTTATGTTTTATAAGGTTCATAATATATTACTACAGTAGTGCATGTATATAATCTTTAAATATATGCATATATTGCAGGTCCATGCTCAAAAATGTTTTACTGATAGGGGTGCACGATCCAAAAAGTTTGGAAATCACTGCTCTAATCCAGAACCTGCTACCAAGTCAGTCCTCTTGAAACTGATGTCTGATTTTGGGGGGGCACATGCCATTGCTGTGAAGCTAGCTGAAGCTTCCACTGTAGCTAGAACATTTCTACCAAATATTGGGGACCTATAATTCTTTCTTTTTTCTGATGACCTTTAAAGAAAATATTTTTATCTAAGTGAAAAATATTCCTTTCATGGTAGTCACTGGCTCCTGTTAGCCATTCATGAATACAGTAAAGATCAGTAGCTATATTGGGAACCTTGAAAGTAACTTTCACAGGATATTTGAAATTAGGCAAACTTCACACTGTACTCGGTTTGATGTTAATCCTATTGCAGCTATATTCACAGCCATCTGTGTGATATCATTTGTGATGGTTTTCAAAATAAAATGCCGAAGGAAGATTTAAATTAAAACAATACAACTAGTCAATGTTGATCTAGTTGCTTCAAGATAACAGAGTGGACAAAAATGCAAAAGTTGTACTATATCTTCCTTCTCTATACCCAGTGAGGTGTGGATATTGCCCTATAGAGGGTGATGTAGAGGGCTGGTGCACAAGAGTCTTGTATTTTAAAAAAAATCTTTCTTTGTGCAAATGAGCACTGTGGAGGAACAAGGTGAAAATAAAAAGGGTAGAGGAAAGCCAGAAGGAGGCAGAATATTTATTCATGATTAGCAGTAACTGAGACCACATCTACTATGATCTGAAAGCACAAGGGATTTAAAAGCCTCTTCAAGTTTAACGTATTAAAATCTATAAAATCTTCCTTAACTGCTGAAATGGCAACATGCCTAGAGAGCATATTACGTTAGCCGTTCAAAGCACATCGCTATCCAGTTCTGAGATGCCTGTGGAACCAGAACTGTATTCATTTACGACATTCCAGGAATTCAACTGTATATATTAGTAACTCTTCCCATGCACTTTTGATATTCGATATACTTGAGTACCAAGGAATTCATAGCTCAGATTCTACTACAGAACAATCACAGTTGTAGCAGCACCATTAAGATGTTTCTGTCAGTCCTTCAAAAGTATACAGTGAACACAAAAGAAAATCGACGCCAATCCCTGTGTAAATTATCACATATGAACAAGAAGGCATTACCTAATAGTTAAGAGTAATAGCACTGGCAATTCACTGAAGGGAGAAAGACTGGGTAAAAACCTAACCCATGTCTTTTCAAAGTGAATTGGTAAGTCTTAAATTTCCTGTATCAAACACTACAGCTAAATACAACAAAATTACATTTTTTTCATCAAGACAGATCATGGCAAGACACAGGATCCACTTTCTATGTGACAGCAGAAATTACTGCTGTTGAAAGGCATGTATTTTTGAAAGCTATGACCGATGAGTCTATAACTTCTACCAACGCACTTTTATTGAAAAGCTCCAGTCACTTAAAAAGATTGCATTGGAAAACAACTATGCTTTTATTAAAATCAAGAACCCAACAAAGCCAGCTTAATGCAAAAGTAACTTAGTCATTTGCTAGGGACAGATAAAATAGCCTGGATGAGGTTTTGGCAGGAAGTGTTAGTAACTGTTCCCATACCTGCACTTGGTGAAAGGTGATCACGACTTCCCGAAGCAAGGAAGTGTGGAGAGCAGGAGGTAAGGGCTTTATTTTGGCAGATTGCAGTGTTTAGTGAGTTAGGTGGAAGATAAATATAGTCAATGGAGAAAAAAAGGTATCAAAACAGAAGATGTTCAAGACGGAAGTCAAGGTCATCTACACAAGCTCAGATGGTGAGAAGCAGAAGGTAGCGGTGGTGAAGGGAGAGAAAATACTATGCCTGAATGCAGTTATTTCTTTGAAACTCAACACAAAATTTAATTTATTTCCTCAAGAACAGCAGCAAGATAGGCTTTGCCTTCATCTTTGGGGAAAAAAAAAATAAATAAAATATGGTTTGTCTGGATTTCTGGGAAGCCTTCAGCTGGCTCTATTTTGATGTACTCCTTGTACAAACGCATTGTTACACAACTTCTGCTTCATGACAGTTTCATTTCTAAACTGCTCTGGGAATAAATCATGTTTTTTCTGGAGGGATGCTGTTGTCTACAGGACTAATGGAGTTTCATAACGTGAAAAATCTGCATCAGGAAAAGAGCTAGGTATCTGCCAAAGGCAATCCAGCAGAATCGTATCAACTTCTTCTGCCTATTTCTGTTGTTGTAAAGATTTGTTTGAAGCCCTGTTCAGGTATTTTCTGCTTCTCATTTCTCTGTACAGGGTTCCAGATATGCAGGGATCCTAACAACCAGATCAGCAACAGACATACAGGTGTAATGACTACTTATAGCAGCAAATTAAGCCAGTAAGATCTCTTCAGCAATTAGTCCTAAATTTCTCAGATTGTGTAGCCAGGATAAATGGGTGGTTTTAACCTTTGTCTTTGGTCCTCCAACTGTAAGCAGGACATGATGTGGTTCCAACTCCTCTGCCTTATTCTCCTGCACTTCTCTAGAGTCTGCTCCTGTTACATTTTCCTCATACTGCTCCATCCCACTCTCCATTTTTCAGACTCTCTGATTTTGATGTGTAGCTATTAAATATAAATCTTCACTTTATAGACTGAATCGGGGTTCTTCCATGTGTCTCACCCATGTTCCAAACAAAGATTCCTCCTCCCCAACTTTTCTTCCCATACATGCATGTAACTAGGACGCTAAATGCATGTGGAGGTCTGCTTCTTGGCCTCTTGCCATTGGACTCAGAAGGACCCCTCCTTACTCCGACAACACAGAGGGAATGATGGAATAACACCGAAACGTCTTCCCTCCCAGCTCCAGTATTCTGCCCCATCATACACCGAATTAGGTTTACAGCAACAAGCACTATAGGAAAACAGGGATTTATCTCTGTAACTGTGCAAAGGTACGTTTAGTTCCTCTGTTAATAGCAAGGCCTTCTGGTGCAAATCCGTAACAACAACAACGATGACGATGATAGCCGAAATTTTCTTCTAAACCCCAGTATCTGCATCTTGAGAAGGAAATATTCAACCTGGAAGGTTCATCTTCATGAAATAAGGAACAACTGAAAACTCGGTTTAATACAAACCAGCAGGCAACATTAATGACAGACGCAACTACAGTCTCTGTAGTTTTGATTACTCACAACTGACCCCTTGAAGCACCTTGGGTATCTTACTTCTCTTTCAGCATTTGATTCAATTGCCCATGGCTATTAAATACTGCTACCATGTTACAGAGTTTGTTCTCAGCTGTAAAGTAGCTGTTTGTAAGATACCACAAAAAAGGTATCTAGTATTTTTGACCCACAAGCAGTAGGCACTAAAAATGAACTTTCCTGGGCAAGTTTTATCAAACTTTCCTGCAAACACTCTACATTCAAGAACTTTATAATAACAAGGCGCTTTCCCTCAGCATTATCATCAATCTTCTCTTCCTTCAAACCTATCCAAAACAATTTCAACATCCGATAAGTAAGGATGGGGACAAAAAGAATGGTGTCAAATTATTAAAGCAGAGCCGAGCAAGGTATCATAAAAAGGAGAGCTAGAAGGGCTGTAGAGAAATAGTCTTGTCACTTGTGTCCCATTCTTGATAGATATTCTACATGTCCTTAAGCTTCAAATGACAGTTTTTACAGCCTCCTTAGGCAATCCATTACAGTGCTTATCCATCCTTAATGGTAAACCATATTGCTCTAATTTTTCAACAAATGCCTTGTCAAAAAGTAGTCTGAAAACAGAACCTCACTCTGTAAGACATCACCAGGTTTTGCATTAACAACAATGTATTTCCTAAGAGCAGTATTTCAAATTAGTGCAATACTCAAGTGTCAGGCTTACAATAACACATTTAAATTGCGAATGTAAAAACTGGAAAGATTTTTCAGATATCTTAGCATCATCCTGGAAGTGCACTAAGGTAGACAGTACACTACTAAGTACAGTCTTCATTGGCTGACATATGTAAGTTGGTATGCAAAGTATCTGATGTTTTTTCTCTTGTCACCATTCTGCTTTTTTGTGGGCTGGTTGGTTTGTGTTTGGGGTTTTTTTCTTCCTGTTATTAGTGAAACAAGAAACAATGAAAGGCTTGAGCTAACTAAGAGAGAATCTAAGTGATACAAGCTGAAAGTCTTATCTGAGACTGCCAGATAAGACCCTTTCTTAGGGCACTAGAGAGAAAAATATCTATATCTGTATCGTCATAGCTTCTCTGCGGTAGCTTTTGATGAGATTAAAATAAAATCTGATACCTTAATTTAATAAATATGCCAGTGTTATGAGTTTGGCAATGCTGAACATTACTGTGTTACTGCTCTCATGGAGGTGACATCTCAGGAGGGTACTTGGCAAACAAGGAAAGAGGGAGAGCATCTGTGGTGGGGGTGTTTTAAAAGTCTTGTTGGAGTTGGTGCCTTCAGAGACAGATCTATCTGGGAACTATATGATCCATAATACTATTGTAAAAGATATGGATGTGCTGTGAAAATAAGAAAATTACACCAGACCTGTTTGCTTGGACATTTGCTGGAAATTTGCCTTTCAGCAACAGAAGCTTATCTGCTGCAAAACTGTGAAACCAGTTAGTTCAGTCCAGAAGATCAGCAGGACTAACTTGTTTTCTTGACATGCCTTGTTGTGGAGAACCAGCACAAAGACCCCACAAATGCTATATTACTCAAAATACAAAAGAGTTGTACAACCTTTTACTTTATCTCATTTTCCTGCTTTTGTACCAACTTCTCTCAATATATTTTTAACCGTTTCCCTAAATACTGACTGGACATTCATACAGTGAGTACAGACAGGCTCAAGCTTAATCTTGTATCAGGCTGCTCAGAATGATCAGATCACAAGTCTGATATTTTAATCCAATAAACTGTCAATCTGCAGAATATTAGTAACATAACTAATCACATTTTTAGTATTAATTGTACCAAATGTTCCAACCACAGTTTATTTCATTGAATGAACATTTTCTTCAAATTTTCCTTTTTTTGATAGCGGTCCTAATTTATTGACCAAGTCTAATACGATACAGAGTTCATCACCCTTCAGGTCTCTGCATCTCATAGCCAAAATATTAAGAGGTGGCGAGTACAAGGTGAAACAGAAGTATTGAAAACACCAGCCACAGTATTTCCCCAATCACTTTTTCTTACTTATAAAACATATTCCCTGACTCGAACAATCTTACATGTGACAGTGCACATGAAGCCAAAGACATCAACTGTCAAGGTCAAACTGGCATAGAGAAGTAGGTTTGGTATGCTATAATACTTGTCACAACAAGCAGAATATGTCCACTCCACTTCTTGACAACTTACTGCATTTCACACAATTTATTTCCAAGCAAAGACTACGGAGTGCCTAAATGCTGTGTTTAGGCATGTAAACCAGTAGTCTGATTTTCAGAAGTACTGAGCTTCAGCTAGTATCTAGCAGACATGCATTAGCACAGTGTCCAATCACTCATCAGCTAGCAACCCAACATCTAAAAAATCACCAACAATTTTGTGGTAGGTAAGCAGATTGTTGGAGAAGATTAATAATATGGGGGAGAATCCCTAAATGACTTAGCTAAGCTGTAGACTGAAAACTGACACGGGAAATAAAAACCCACCTCAATAAAGTGACCAAGCATTCAAACCACATTGTTCATTCTTAGTTGTGGTCTGAAAAAAGCTCCTTCAGTTTCTTTCCTTCTAAGATTATCCAAATGAACTCCTCAAGGATTCTGAATGTAAAGAAAAATACCATCTCTTCAACTTTTCCCAAGAAAATATATCTCTCTTTGTTTTGGTTTTTTAAGGTTTGGGAGTTTTTAATATATGCCTTTTATTGATAGCAAAAAAAAAAACTTTTTAATTTATGCCTTTTAGAGATAGCAAAAAACCCCTCAAATAATGCAAAGACTTCAAAGAAAACATTATAGAATAACAAACAGTTGCACATTTCCCCACCATTTTGATGTAATTAAATGTTTCCTTCCAGATCATTTCATTCTTATACTGGCTTAGTAGCATTATATCCAAAGATGCATAATTATCCAAAGAAATTCTTCCTAGTAAAGAAAGTTTGGAGTTTTTTCCTCTCTACTACCTTGAAATCTGTAACACGTTTTTATCAGCATATTCTGTTTTACCACATGCCAAATAATGCATTATAAGCTTTATACAAGATCTGGAAATATATCAGATAGTACCGTGCTTAGCATGGACAAAACATTCCTCATCAACGTAGCTAGATTTGAGTTAGTCTAAAACATTATTGTATGCATGGCTCACCTTTCATTTTAGTTTTCCTACTCAAGACCCGACATCAATTTTGTACCTGCTCGTTTTTTTTTTTAATGCAACTGCCATCAAATAAGACACAGTACAGACATGAATCAAGTGACACAAATTAATACCAACAGACCCAATGCAACATTTTCCCCCTGCTCACCCTGGGTTGAGGCATTCTAAGGGATAATGATGTTCAGTATTGGTTCCACCAACATTAGCACTGTCCTTCAAAGTAACAGTGCATCTTTGAAGTACACCTCCTACTTTTATCCACTCACCAAGCTTTAGTTTGCATCATGAAGTGGTCTTGTGGCACGCCAACTGAACTGTTTTCTCAAACTAACCTGGAAGAGGGTCTCTAGGAGCCTAGCTTTACTTTAACAACTAATGGCAGGCCAATCCATGGGACCAAACTAAAATCTGTTATAAATCCCCTCAAAATGCTTACAATATGGATGCTGTGTTCACAGAACCATGTTTCCTTCTGCTGAGCCCCAAGAACTGTGCTGTTCACCTACTAATGCAGACACAGCTATAAGCTGAGGAGGTTTGAATAAAAAAAAATATAAAAAATAAAAATAAAAAAAGAACAGTCAAATGAGAAATCAGGGAAAGGACACTTCTACCTACTTCTAAATTATTCTTCACATTTACCAACACAGTGTTTCATGGATTCTATATAATACTTCTGAGAAAGAGGGAAATTACATATGCTGTACTTACATCTTTCTGCTATCAGCAGACATGAAGCTCTAAGGTAAAATTTTATGACTGAAGACAGCATGTTTATTATGGATTGGGAGGAGGGCTGGACACGACACTTGTTAAGCTCCTGTTCACTAAGAAAAGACTTTCTATTATGTTCTTGACTACAAAAGAGAAAGTACAATACTGAGATTTATTTTTTTTTGGTCACATATTCACAACTAAAGAAGGAAATTCCCTGTGAATAGATTCTGCCCTTAAAATGTACTGCTGTTCAACATTTCTTTATTGTTAGAGGACCCCAAACTAGACAGGATTGTAGGATGGATGTACATAGATCTTTTCCAAGGACAACTGAAAGGCTTCTACACAACTCTTATTTTCCCCACACACAATTTTCTTAAGAGTAGAAAATAGAAATTTAACACTTATTCAGAAAAAGAAAAAAAAACACACACCACCTCCTCCTTCAGACAACTAAAGGTTTATATTCCACTTTTCTTTAGCCCATGTGTCTTCACAGCTGGGTCTGGCTTTGTCACTTGGTTTTACCCAAATGAAGAATGACTTGAGATGATGCAAATCTATACAGTCACACTCGGCCCTTAGAAATTTCATGCCATTTTACTCCAGTTTACTCAGATTCGGCTGACTGCTTCCTCACGTTCACTGCAGACTGTGCATGAACTCATAATCTTGCTGGTCTGCATACAAACTGGGGATTTCCTGCTTTTGATTGTAATTCCTTTGCCTGCTGTACCCTGAATTCTCTGACATCTACCCTCCCTGACCAAGTTACATCACTCTTTGGGAGTGGAGCAATCTCTGCATCTTTTTAAAGGGTTCCACTGACCTGGTCACTTATAGCAACATAAAGTCATGTGAAATAGTGTGGGGGGGGGGGGGGGGGGGGGAGGGGGGAACAGCAACAACAACAAAAAAACCCCAACCAAACCCAAAAACAAACCACAAAATGCTGTCTTACCACAGCTAAATATTCAGACTTTCAGAATTTGAGAGAGGTTTTCAGGAACTCACATTCTCAAAAACCTGCCTGCTTTTATTGCCATTTTGTATTTTATTTCAGATAAACTTCTTAATTAATTCTGTTGACAAAAGTTCATCCAAGCATGACTTGTTAAGCTTTAGACAATCCACAATGAAGATGAGCAACAGTGTGACAAAACTTTAAGCTTATTCAGCTTCTGAATTACTGATCAAACACACATTCTAGAATGAGATGAATCTCTGAGATACAGCATTTGCTGTCAAAAGTTTAGTCAAAATCTTCTCTGTTCACTGGTGAAATGCCCATCTTCTTAAAGATCACCACTTTAAAAATCTTACTACATTTCTTGAATATAGCCACTATTAATATCATGCTATTGACTTATGTTTAAAAACACAATTAAAAAAAAATTACAGTCTGCATTTTCATACATAATGATAAAATATTGATCCTTTTTATTTCTTCTCTGAAATAATTGAGCATTTTTTATTTTTAAAAGTTAAATTTAAAATTTACATTTAATTAAATGGGGTTGGGGTGTATGTGTGTATTTTTGTTTTAAATTTAGAAGCTTCCCAGTAGCCCGTGGCAACATCATCATAAGCAAAGCAATGTGAAAAAGTTAAACACGTTAAACTGGAAACATGTTGAGTTGATGGAGAACCTCAATGCAGGACAAACAGATTGCCAGTAGTGACAGTGTATAAATTTTACTTGAAAGCTATGTTATTTTCTAAATGTCACTGTTGCTAAAACTCTTTGCATACAAATGACTGTTCTGCTCTCATAATAGAAATGTATCCTTTTCTTTTGGCTTGTATTTTGCTCTAGGAGTCCACAATAACTAGATATTTTTTCAATGTTGTTTTTCTTAGTACCTACCTTCACAAGCAAAACCAAATCAAATGTTCATTAGATTAGGTAAGATTTTTTTTCTGAAATACTTAAGAATTTGATTTAAAAAATACAGGTAGAATTCTAATACAACTATTTTGCTAGGATTTCTGTGGAAATAATAATTAAAAGCACAGAAAAAACGGTGGGAAGGGGAAGTCATGTTTTTAGTATCTCCAAGGACGGAAACTCTACCACCTCTCAGTGCAATCTGTTTCAGTGTTTAATCAAACTCAAGGTGAAAAAATGTTTTCCTTACATCTGGTCAGAATTTCCCATGTCCCAACCTGTATCTGTCTTATTCTACCCACAACTCACCTCCGAGAACAGTCTCAGAGCTCTGTCTGCTCTACGTCCTCCCACTACCTGGTTATAGACAGAAGAAAGACCCTTCCTTGATCCTTCTCTTTTATAACTAAAACCCCTTGGTCCCTCAGTCTCTTCTCATAATACCACGTGCTCTCCAACCTTCCTGGCAGCCCTGCACTGAACTTGCTCCAGCACGCTAATGTTTTTCTTGTACTGGAGAGCCTCAAACTAGATACAGTACTGAAGATGTAGCCTCGTGAGTTCCAAACAGAAGGAGGAATCACTTGCCTGGATCTGCTGGCTGCACTTTTGCTACTGCAGCCCAGGATGCAGCCGCCCACTTTTGCTGCAGAACACACTGCTGACTCATTTTCAGCTTGTTGTTGAAAAGGTCCTACAGGTCTTCATCTTTAAAGCTGTTCTCTACCTAGAAAGCCCCGTCTGTGCTGTCACATGTGATTATTCCATTGTAGATGCAGGAATTTGCATTTGCTTTTGTTTATGAATTCCAACTTCATAAGGCTCCACTCAGCCCATTTCTCCAGCCTGTGCAGGTCTGGGCTTCTGGTAGTCTCACCTTTACTAGGCTACTGGATTTGTCAACCCCTAATATTAAATATCTATAAAGACTATTATATATACTTCTACAATAAGTAGCCTAAATTAGATCTAAGACCCACAGCTGTACAGGGAAACTTTATAACTGCAAATTTATTTACTTCACCAACTGAGTGGAAATTGTCTACCTATGTCACAGTGTATTTCATCTGTTTCTTCAGTGTTCTTGAAATGAAGGATCTTACAGGTTTATCAGTTAGACTTGCTGGACATTTTTTCAGGGAATTTGAAAAAATTGTATCCTCCCAAGTAAAACACCAGTTTCCCCAGTAATAAAGTGTGAATAACATGCATCTCCAGGAGAGAGAACTACTTTGAAAAAAATATACAAAGCAGGTAAGCTTTCCATGCCATTCAGTAAATTAGATTCTATTTTTGCTACCTGTAAAATACAGAGATTTTGGCATGTTACTTAGGACACTCATGCAGAAATATCACTCTTTTCAGGAGACTTTCAATAGCAAATGGCAAATCACTTCTACTAATTTCAGTGGGGGGCTGAAATTCAGTTGAGAAAAATGTTATTGCCTGACCAATTTACAAACTATATGTTCAAAAGAAAAAGAGCAGGCTATGCTTGAGCTACATTGCTGAGTTCAAGCAGTAAGGCTCCATCAAAAAAATACATAAACAGACATCAATTGTTCACATAAAACTGTAATGAAGAATGTGAAACAGAAACTTATTTTGAAATTTTATGGGTTTACTAATAAGTACATACTTATTAGTAATAAAGAATCTTTAACGAAGTCCAAAGGACATTTGCTTGTGTAAAGACACAGATTCCATATATGTTACATGTATATGCATGCAACCTAATTTTTTGCTTGCTCAGTCTTTCCATTCTGTGGCACTATTTAGTTTTAATTCTTTCAAAAGAAAAAACGAAAACATGTAGCTGAGTCTTCAAAGTGCCTCAGAGATTTTGTTTTCATCTCTGGAATAAAAAAAACACTCTCACTTTCATCAGCCTGTTTTGGGGAACTACATGATATCATCATGGGAAATTCAGAAATTGGAAATACATTAAGATGTGTTTTAACTTATCAGAAGCTGAAGACCTCAAAAATATGCAGGCATCTAGTGACCCTTCATAGAAAAGGGAGTGACAGACTGATGGATCTGGCTCAGTAGGCATAAGCACTTCAGCCAGAGCCATGGAGTAGTATAGAACATGACGGCTCCTTATGCAATGTGTGATGAAATTCTAAAAGTCAGCAGGCTGAGTAATGAACTGCTCAGAGTCTGCCAACAGGGAAACACCGTGGCATGGAAGCCTTCCCTCAGCTTTGCCCTACTTTATCAGAAGCCATTGATTCCCTCTTTGATTCACAGCCAAGAACCTGCTCCTGAAGAGAAGGCACTCAAGTCCCTGTGGTACAATTCCTAGTGAATGTAGTTCCCTAAACGTCTAAAATATGACTAAGGATCAAGGATATCACAAAGCAAATTTACTTCAGATATTTTGATGGGGCCCAGCCGTGACATAGGTAAGCACAGAAACGATGAACACTACTAAAGCTGCGGTGTTTCCTCGCACGCCCAAAACCAATTCTTAAAGGTCATCAAATGGTCCTGCAGAAGAACTGAGCATTTGTGTCCCTTCAGTTGAGCAAGATGTGTCACAACCAGAGCTTTGGACAGAGCAGTCAGTTCTGGTTAACCCAATCTCTTTTGAACAAACTAGTGTATCTACAGACAAGCTAGAGTACAGAGATACCACTTTGTATCACAGAAACTACAAATGCCCGATTCCTTCCTGGCTACTTAGACCTCTATCTCACCAGGCTTGATCAATATGAGCTATGGAGCTATACCAGTAATTCCCATTATGGATCCAGGCTCATAATTCTGTGCAGTTGCATCATGCTATGCAAATTCACCTCACATTATTTTCTGGATACTGATTTCTGTGACAACAAAAGGTTATACAGCAAGCCCTTAAGGACTGAAAATTGAGCCACGTGGAGCCTCATGGTACAGCTGGATAGACAACTCCTTATGGCCCAAGCATCAAATATGTAAGATGAGCACAGAAAGGAGAATTGACGCCAGAAGTAACAGCCCTTTAGCACGTTCCTAAAAATCCAGTTTCAAGGGCACAATCTTAAGACATATAGGAAGACTCCATGAAACTACTATCCCAAGGAGGTAAAGCTGAGATCAATTTTCCTGGTATCTCCACAGTTAAGAGCACTATAAGTACTTGTTAGGTATATCTGCAGTTGTTAGACCAAGGTATGACAGAAAACATCACTGTAAGCTGTTTTAGCCTAAAACTGCAAATACAGACAGCTGCTCCATGTACTAGCTTTAGACACCTGGGCACTAACAGGCATAAGTAACATATTAACAGGAAAAAAACCACTTAGATATTTTGAGTGAATTATTTTAAAGCAAAAAAACCCCACAACAAAACCTAAATGTCCCAATATTAAAATATGCTGATTACAATCAGTCCAGTTTGATTATTCCTTGATAAGGAAAAGCATCTGAATAATAAACTTAGGTGTCATCAGAGGATGGTGACATCACTGAAGGATGTATATTCACTTGTACTGGAGACTTACAGTAGGATTTCACTTTGAATAATGGCAGTATTTTAAATAAATTCAATTGATTTAAAGATTGTTTTAAAAAGCTCTTTACCAATAAAAGCTTATTAATAACAGCTCTAAGTTCTGATTTTAGTTTGCACTCTGCCAGAAAAGCATGCTTAAAACAATTAATTTATCATTCAGTAGCTGAATAAAGATTGCAAAATCTTCCGATTAGCCCATATCAGTAAGAAGCTCACTTTTAAAGCATTTATTATTGGCCACAAAATTACTTCCTTTGTTTTAAAGCAGGTATGTCTAAAAAGTTTAGCTTCACAGGGGGTCATATCTATGAAAAAAAGCAGTTTTAAGGAAGCCTCTTCTGCCCCCACAGACTCCAAAAGACTTTAAGAAGTTAGATACTTTTCTTAACATGTATTATTCCACTACATGATTCTTTATCATCCAAGTGTTTGTCTCACTATACTATGTCAAAGGAATGGTCTCAAATCTGGATGAGCACTGGAAAGTCAGCACACCAGCCAGACTGGTATTTGACTTCACTTAATATTGATGTTAGTTCTACCCCTTTCCATAATTTTTAAATATTTTTAACACTAACAGAAAAATAAAGCTCATTTAATAGGTATGGGAGAAACAATGCCCAAACACAAACAATATTAGATTATGATTAATTTTCTTTTTAAATCCCTTGCCAAGTCTAAGAACTGCTATCTAATTGTAAGCTTTCGATGTTATCTTCTGGACGACAGTATTTCATGTATTTTCAAAAATGTTTTTAATTGAAATGCTGGAAATCTTTAAATCTCACATGTAAAATATTTCTGGGACAAATTACATGTCAAACATTTGCATGAAATCTCCTCAGTGATTGTAGGTACTAGTTTATTCCATAGAGAGATTAGTACTCAAAATATTAAAATTCTCAAATAACTAAGGTCTCTTAAGAAAATGCTGAGGGACCTTGATACCATTGATGATTTAGAAGTATAACTTTACCAATAGGAAAGAAGTTCGCCAGGAAAACACATCCTTCCAAATAAGAAATTTCCCAACCTCTGTATCACTGGCTGGAATAATCCTAAAATAACTGTATTATTCAAACATAGCTGAGAATTATTCAAACACAGTTCAAATAGCATTTTTGAAATGCAGTCATACCATACCTAAAATTCAAAGTGCTGGGGGAGTGCACTTGTGCAAGTACAGTACTGTACTGCCAGATATTACCTACTCTGTGCTTAAATAATTCTAAATAATACAGTTTCTCTAACGTTAATATAAGTCTAGTTGGTTGGGAAGATTATACAGAATACATTAAGATTTTACCTTATGTGTTTATTTATTCAAAATGTTCATATTTAAGTAAACTTCATGTCCAGCTTCTGATGAACTACTCAAGACTCTTCTGACTTCTGCCATATTAATTGAACTGTTACATTCAGTACCTTTGTTGCATCTTTGGCATTCTATTGAATAAATATTTCCTACTTATCATGGAAAACAATAATTTAATTGAAATGTAGTCAGAATTGCTGAAACTATGGAATAGTTTCTTCCAGTAGTAATAGATTTGGGTTTTTACTTCATTTTTTTTAATTTAGTTTTTCTACTAGTATCACACAAAACTTGGTAATAGGTTTGGTATATCACACTTAACCTTATGCATTCAAAAGGTATCACACATTTCCACTGATAAAAACAAAAGATATGTCTATGCAACATATTTTTGTCTACATCTTTGAGACTCAAGTACTATCATCTTTCATTTTTTAGGTTCATCAAAGAAAACAAAGAATCTAATATCAAGAAGCTCAGAACTACAAAATCTTTACTTTCACCAAACTGACCAAGAGATCAGCTTCCTTTTGTTACAATGTCTGAAATAATCTCGCCACCATCCAATCAGGGTACCAGTATAGTTTTTAAATTGAAGAAAGCCAATGTTAAAAAAAAAAAAAAAAAGTGTGACTCATATCTTGATAATTACATTTTGGTATCACATCATGAGCTTTAAGTAATTATCTCTAAAGTTTTTAATACCTTGAATGATGAAATTATGATAAAACAGGTTCACAAAACTTATCAATACATCTCTGCAAATATGACCTAAAAGAGCTCTGGCAAAAATTACAGCTGTATTGGTAGTAGAAAAAGGAGTTTTGCTGTTAATCTATTCAGAGAACATTGAATCATTGAATTCCAAATGTGACTACTATTTTGCTGGAAAAACCAGATACCAAACTCATAAAATTAAGCCTCTTCTTGAAAACTGTGTTTATAAAAAGCAGATCAAAATGCAAAGTTTCAAACTCTACTAACACCTCATGCTCCCTGGTGTAGAATTCTTTTACGAAGAGATGATCAACCTTGTTCTCAGTGCTAATTCATAACAGTGACAAAATTCATTACATTACAAAGAAATTAGCAATTAGTGTATTACCTAATGCTGCTCATGCTTCCAGTTTCTGATCCAAGCTTACATCTCTCCAGCTGGCTAGCTACAATCTGACGTTCAGCCTCAAGTTCTCGAGTCAGTCTCTCAAACTGCAGTTCCTGAAAAAAATAAATTAAACCATTTGTTTTGACTTCTCTTGAGATTAAGAAGGAATTTCGGTACATAAAATTGTGATTTTTGCAAGAACTGTTAAAATGGTATCTTACAGGAAAGTTTTTCTTTATATCTTTTTAAACACATTCACAGTTCAAATACTTGTGGTAATGCCTACTTGTTCCTTCATTCACTCTAATGATATATGTGATAGAATGAGCCACTTTATCAGGAATGGGATTTCCAAATACACTAAACAATTTAGGCCTACATCAAAACCATTCATAGTTTGTGTAGGCCTCCTCACAGCATACAATACAAATGTGTTCTTAGCAAGCTGATGAGAACAATTTGTGTCACTCAAAATAAGACACAAAGTTCAACAGATGATCATGTGGTGACAAAAGCTTTTGTACTCAAAAGGACAACCATC
The DNA here is from genome assembly GCF_015220075.1 of Falco rusticolus. Classification (NCBI taxonomy): domain Eukaryota; kingdom Metazoa; phylum Chordata; class Aves; order Falconiformes; family Falconidae; genus Falco; species Falco rusticolus. The sequence continues at coordinate 83,450,124 of NC_051189.1, forward strand.
ATAGTACACAGCAGTAAAATATACTAAATTGAAGGTGTGTTGTTATGGACTGAACACACAAATTTCTATATTTAATGATGCACATATGGACAACAGCTGTATTAAAAATCCTACCACTAACTGAATGTATTTTCTTTTATTCTGCCAAGGAAGCCAAACCAGTCCCACCAGCTAAGATTTATCCACAGATCTTATAAACATACTTCTAAATAGTTTTTGGTTTTATACTCAAAAAGATATTTTTTTTTAATTAAAAGAAGGAAAAAAAAAAAGAGAAGCAAAACCAATACAAGTATTCTCACTATTCCTTAAAGATCTACATTTCCGACATATGGTAGCAATAGTTTTATGAAATACAAAATGAAACACAGGGAATTATGTATGTTGTAAATTTGCCAGTTGTTGCTGCCCTTTCATTTTGGTCATAGTTACATTAAGTCATTTTCACAGGTAAATAGGAATAGCTCTCTTGCCCCTTCTCCTTGGGTTTGTTGAAGGCTGAAGTAGAAATATCTTGAAAATTCAGTTGTTAAATTACTTCTGTGTCCACATAAATGCAAATATTACCTCTTTCCTCCTCTTTTACTTTCAAAAAAGGTCTCCCCATAAGGCAGAGAGGTATGGGAAAGGGTACCTTGAATAACTCCACAGCAATGTCTTGCCTAGCAGAAAAGCAGCACTGGAAATTACTTGGGTCATGACTTAAATCCACCAAGTGCTACTGAAGAACTTTGTTTTTAAGAGAAAGGAAGAAATGGTAGGGGTAGAGAGAAGGATTCAAGCCTTCATCCTATCTGATACCCAAGACCTCTGACCAAGAAGCTAAGGGTAAATAGAGGCATTAAACTTTTCACACCTCTGAAAGGAGACGAACCATAACTGAAATGGAAGGAGGAAAGGGCTGGTGATTGTTCTGCCTAATTCAGCTGGACCACCCCTCTTTGTTTCCCTTGTTATTGGCTGGAGTAACTTCTGTCCTGCACTACAAGTTACCTTGCATTACAGGTTACCTACAGCACAAAATAGCCAGTGTGTTCTTAAAAGGCTGCTGACTATTTGACAAAGTCCTTAATTCTGTTCATCATACCAAGCAAGACTATCTAGAGTACGAGAATACCATAAAGAGTCAGACTGCTGTAAAGAACAAAACATCACTGCTCATTGAATGATAATAGGGCATTAGTAATCATAGTTAATAATATTCTCTGCACATTTTTGTAGTACTCAGAAATGTCTTTTTTATTGTTGTTTGTAGATAGGGCTATTAAACATCACCTAATAATTATCATCTATTTCAGATATGCCTACTTCACGGACAGGATTTGTCTCTTGCCTTGTAGAATCAATTGTCTGCGAAGTTGAACAGACTGTTGATCAACTTTCCAAGAGCTATTATACAAATCTTGTCCATGCTTGCAGAAAATAATACCAATATTACTAAAGTTTTGAACACCATGAAATCGAAGTGCCGCAGTATTTGCTATGCTACTGTGCTTACATCAAAACATGTAAGCACTGAGAAAATTGGATAGCATAGAATACAAAACAAAATCAAGCAGATCATTAAGTTTACTTTCAAAATAAAAGCATAAGCTTTAACAACTATTCTGTTCCACTACATTACTTGATTATATCATGACAATGATATCAACGCACATTTTGATGTTTGGTACATTTTCATCCAGCCAGCTTCACTTCTCACCATCCCAGGTGAGGCAGGCCAGATGTGCCCTTTGCCACAGCCTAGCAGAGGGCACTTCTTTTACCTGCCTAGTTGAGAAGATGGAGCTATCCTCACGACGTTACTATGAGAATGTAAGAATCAAGGACTCGGGAGCTAATGCTCCTGACTGCCCAGGCTGTCATTTGCCTTTTCACAGACAGACAAGTGTAGCTCATTGTGTCCTTTTACTCTAGGTGTGCAAATAACCCCTCTCCAGCTCCCTTTTGCCTATGCTATCCCAAGTCAACTAAATATAGAAATGCCCTTAAACCTAAGTAAATACTATTCTGCCTCTTTGTCTGGATTGTGTATCTTCTCATATATTTTCTATGCTTCATATTCCTTCAGTTAATCACTCTGGTTGACTACTTTCCAGACACTTCTCCCTTTTCCCAACTAACAACCTTATGTCATGATTACTTTGCCTATAGAACATTTTTTGCTCATGATTCTAGTCTCCAGAAGACACTTTACTCTTGAGACTGTCACTTATCATTCTTTCCTACTTATTCCTTTCTGTTCTCTTCTGCATTGCATCTTTCATTTCCTAGCATACTTTGTGACTCATCTTCCACTAATGTCTTTCAGTCCTACTATACAAATTGCTACCTAGCAAATGCCCTAAAATGATCAGTTCAAGCTGCCTCTCTCTCTCTTTCCCTAATTAGTCCCTTATTGAGGGAACTCTGCTCTTCTTAAGATGTACAAATTAATGTTCTCTGGTTTCACTGTGAATACTTAAGTCCTGCCCTGCAGAGACGACTGGAAAAGGACAGTTGTGTGTATGTACCTCCTCAAGCAAGAAGCAGAGATGTGCTGGATCACTTAAGAGAAAAATAATCTTGGGCTTCTAACGCATGAAAATGGCTAGAATAGGTCAACAGTTAACTACATTATGAGTTTGATTTAATTGCTATTTCTTACTCAGTTGTCTTCTGCAGGTGCCATCAGAAGTTAGGGAAGGAAGGGAGGAGATGAAAGGTAGGGAGGTGGGATATGTGAAGGGGCAAAGCCAAACAATTATTACCTCAGAATTATCCTCTACATTAAATTTAAGAAACAACGGTGTTAGGTATTCCCTCATGTGTTAACAAAGGTGCAGGCCCACAGGGCTGCCTTTAGAATGAAAGAAGAATTCATCTAAGAGTCAGGACAGTCTGCTACCCTCCTGTATCAAGAATCCCTGGTAGAAAACAAACTAATAAGCTTTTTTCTCTTTGTTCAGGAAGCAGTGAGAATTACTAATATTTGAATAAATCCATATGTTTAGATTTCAAGCAGCTGCCACAGAGCAAGACAGAAACTAGAAATAGTATTTCCTTACATTTTATAAAAATAACCACTGAACCCGATTCTGTCATTTGTCTTATTTGTTCTGTTTACCAGTTCATTTTCACCAGTTCATGCCATGTTGTTATCTTCACAACCGTCTATTATTTATCTGAATCAAGCTAATCAGAATATCAAAACTAAAATCAAATTCCTATCCACCGATTATGCAAATGTATTGTTGAGACAATTTCAGAATGAAGAACTGCAACATCAAAATTAATTTAAGTAATGACACATCAAGTGCAGCTTCATGAACTGTCCTACAAAGGGCAATGATGCTAGACCCAAGTGCACATCCAAAGGCACTGGGAAGTGAAAAGCCCAGTCTGGCAATCCTTAGCACTTAACACCATAAAGGGTATGGGATTGGGAAGCCAACAGGAAGATTAGAGAGACAAGAGCAATCCAGAGAAATCATTCAGGAGAACCGCTGGCAAAGGGAGCAACTTCATGATAAAGACAATTTATCAAATTGTTTTGAAAATTTATCTTTAAAAGTGGTATTTGTCCACTAACATGAGGTCTTTTAGTAAAAAATATTCATTATTCCATGGATGGAAATTGGACGTTTTGGGTTTTTTCTCAGTATGGGTTTTATCTACCCTCTGCAGCCACCAAAACTTCAAGCATTAAATAAGACCTGAGTCAAGTCATATGTTTCACAGTGGTCCAGAAACTGAATACGCCTGATAGAGATCTTCACAGCCTTCAGACAGGTTAAGAACTCCTGATTTCAGAGCACACCAAGAGGGTATTTGGTTATTTTCATGTTTTGTATCTGCTAGGTGGTTTGTATTGACCCATTTGAATGTTGGGAGAGGTAAAACAGCTCAAAAGAAATTTGGCTGATACTCAGAGCTGATCTCACTTTACTCTGTTCTTTACAATCTTAAAGTAATCCCTCAGTCCTTTCCCAGAGAGACATGTGTTGATGCTAAGCAAAAGACACAGCAAAAGCAGTAGACAGCAAAAAGCAGCTGATACAAAAAAAAAGTAAAAAAAAAAAAATATCTAAATTTAGGCTGAATAGCCTTGTGGATTTATTAAATTCCCAAGAATCTTAAGGTCGTAACATTAAAGAGGAAAAACATATAGCTTTTGACTATAAATATACTATACAAAACAAACTGGTGCACTGATGATCATTTGAATCGTCAAGTACAGACAAATAACAGCACTGAGGTAAAGCTGGGAATCCCTGGTGAGATGAATAGAGAAAGCCTGATTACAGCTACACAAATAAATAAATAATCTCCTGGATTGAAATCTTTCATAGGAGTATCTCAGAAACCACAGAACTTCCTGAAATACACAGGCTGTAGAATGTACAATATTGGCTCTATCTTGTTGTAACCTATTATATGAGAAAAACCGCACCTCAATTAATGTCACAAGTAGTATGTGTATATTGCTAAGCAGATCCTATGGTATCATGCGAAATTCCATATACTGCACATCTATAAACTCCAAGTAAATGTCATTATTTAGGGTGGTGTTCACAACAAATTATTGTTAATCTGTTGTACCAGACACACATGAGCAGTTAAAATTGGGGCACACACTTCCTGAAGAAAACAGCAAAATCTATGGTAGTTTAATTTGGCAGAAATCTAGGGACAGGTTTGGACACAAACCAGACCTGATAGACCATCCTGTAAGTAGAAGGAAAACAGAATGTCGGTTTCAAACAGGATGAAAACATCATAGCAATGCTCCTATCCATCTGACACTGAATATTGTTCAGAAGCTTCAAAACTGGGCTTTAGAATGTAACATTTGCTTCTTCCAGCTTCTCTGCTTTCTTTGTTGGACTGTGTTTTCAGTTGTTCTTATCCTTTTTCACTGGATTGTTTCACTCTTCCCTTTCACTGAATAACATGGGGGTGAGAGAAAGAGCTCACAACAAGGTAATAATCAGATAAGCACAGAGGTTGCAACTTCAGAAAGTCAGCAGTGGGTATGTTGTTGCAAAATCTTAATGAAGGCAAAAAAAACCCCTTAAGTCTGAAAAAACCCAGACTTAATAGCCACAATTTTGCCTACATGCAACAGCAAGTTTGCAGGTAACATCAGCCTGAAGGAATCAATTCATACATTGGAGGGCAGGACTACCATTCAGAGGAACCTTGACAAGTTGAAGGAACACGCCAAAGATAGTGTCATGAAGTTCAAGAAAGAAAAATGATAAATCCTGCATGGAGGATGGAGTCCCACATAACAACACAGCACCTCCACAGAAAGGACCCGCGGTCTGGTGAATGATGATTACCTGTGACTCCGCAGTGCATTCCTGTGGTGATGATGCCCAACCACTTATTTCACTGCACTAGCAAGAGAGCTTCTAGCAGAACAAGGAAGTAATTATTCCCTTTTATTTGGTACTCCTGAAGCTGCATTTTGAGTACAGTGCCTGGTTTTGGACCGCCAGGACAAGAGACATGACAAGATTTTGAAGCAAGGCCACCAGAGGCCCACAAAGATGGTGAGGAGATTGATGCACACACATTATACAAGAAGCTGAAGGTATTTGATTTGTTTAGTGTGGAGATGAGAAGGACTAGGGAGGATTTAATTGCAGCCTTTTTAATGGGGAATTATAGTGAAGACATCACCAGGCTCTTGGCAGAGGTATAGAGCAAAGAGACAAAGGCAAGAAGTCACAAGTTGCAATGAGGTAAATTCTGACTGGATATAAGGAAAAAACCCACAAACAAACAACAGCAACAAAAAAACCCACCCAAGTCCCAAAAGCAAACACAGCAAGGGTGGTTAAACACTGAAACAGGCTGCCCAGGTAGGTTGTAGAATCTCCATTCTTCAAGATTTTGAAAGTCAACTTACATCTGATCTAACAACAGAGTTAGACCTGCTTGGAGTAGACCTCCAGAGGTTTCTTAATCTAGTTTTTCCATGGCCCTAGAACTGATGAGCTCTGGAAATTTTTCCAAGTCTTATGGTAATCTGCATTATGGATTAGAGATCAGAGGCTATCAAACTCTCTTGACGATCATCAAGGTTACATGAAGACACATCTGACTTGATGTAAGCGCTAATATTTTATCAGCTGGAACCTGTGTTTCTCTAGCTTACTCCCTCACCTGATCTGAGGGTTTTAGCAAACCCATGCTTCTTTACTTGAGATTAGCATGGCATCTGGGCTATTATGCATATGGGTTATTTACAAGGTAAAGAACTAGTCTGGTTGATTACAATGTTTAAAAATAAATTATTCTGTCTTTTTCGTGTAAGATTACTTGAAAGAAGTCCCTTTCATGCCTTTAACAATTTTAATAGAAATCAGACCCTATTTTTTTTTTCTATTTTTAGGACCCTGATACAAATGAGGTCACAATTGCATTCAGTTGCATGTTTCAGCTCTCCAGGCACAATGCCCTGTTCCTCTGTGAGTTACAGACAAGCCTTGCTCTCTGAAGGCACACTGCCCAATTGCCTGGACTTCTGTTCCTAGGGAAATTGTATTATTTCTTCTCCAGCACAATCACCAAAGTTATTTAAATTATCTCCATTTTTCTGTTACAAATTGCCTGGTCCTTTTTTATCCCATTTTTTCTTCTCGCTGTTTTGTATTCAGCTTTAGTCTTTTAGCTCATTCCTTTCTTTTTTTTCTTCTCACTAGTTTTTGCATCCCTTGCCAACACGCCTAATGGTTTATCACCCACCATGATCACTGTGCTATTCCTCCCATGCAAACTATTTCAGTCCCCTAAGTAATAAAGCGTAAGTAAAAGCCTTGGAGTGTTAAGACAGGATCCGAATTACTAAGAGTCTTCTAAATCTCATACTTCTGTTTCTCCATCTTCTGCAGAAGGAATTTAAGATAAATTGATTTCCTAACTCGCTCGCTTTGACTTGCTTTAAGGATTACTGTTGTTAATTGTAAACCTCAATGTAGGAGCAAAACAAAACCTCAGAGATGGTGGATCTTCTCGAAGGAGAGTGAGAAAAACAGAGCGGGAGTTTAGTAACAGACCCTGACTCTTCAGTGTTACACTGGACCAAGCTTCTAATTCTCATTTTGTCCATGCAGAAAGATTTCTTTCAGTTGTCCCAGCGCAAAGATTTACTACATCTAAGTGGAAAGGAAAAGGGTAATTCCATTTACATTAGCAGTTTTTGGAGGCTGACTTTGCATGTTTGGCAAATCTAATATAACAGACAGAACTGTGCCTTTTACCTTGATTTTCCAATATATATCTGTAGGGTAGTTTTGTTCTGAGAACAGCAATACAGTCCTTTTGCAGCTGGAAAATGCTTTATTACTATGTAAAAAATATTTGCATGGTTTAAAGACGTGAAAAGCCAAGAAAGTGAGACAAAATGGTTTCAAAAAGTGAAACTTCTAAAAATATTGTAGACATCAAAGCACTAAGAAAACATTTTTCTCATTCTGACAACACACTCGGTTTCCAGTCTCCCTTTCTCCTCTGATCTGATCTGTGGTCTGATGGGCATTATGCCAAGATGCTACCAATAGCTACAGAAGTGTCAGAATACACAGCAACATATGTGCATACCAGTAACACACAACACTTTTTGTGCAGTCTATCTACATGCTTAGATATCTAAAGTCTTCTCCAGCATTTTATTCACAGGGTTCTCCAGTTCCCTATTTATACATCTTTAAACTAGTTCTCCCTTACAGAGTTTTCAAGATGCACATCATCCTAGGCATTGCGTAAAGATGGAGAGCCAGCATTATAAATCATTGCCTTAACACTAATTCAGAATGGTCTAATGGATTAGACATCTCCTTCCTTCTTCTTCTGCTTCCATTGGAGAAATTAACTCTGGTGAACAATTTTCTCTTTTGATTTTCCTTGCCTCGTAAGACAGACTGACTTCTCAATCCATACGTAGAATGTCAGTGCAGCACATCCAAGGATAGACTCCATAATTTACAATTATCCTTGAATCTCTGAATTAATTGGGATATTAGATCTGAATATTTCCATGAGCATCTATATAAAGAGCTAGTCATTAGCATGATAGTAAAGGATTCAAAAGTTATCTAACAAAACAAATTTGGCTTATTTTTCTTAGGGTAACCTACTGCATGCAAATCAATACCTATAGGATTTTGGGTCTTCTTGTCTTACAGCTAACAACACAGAAGCTTGATCTTTTGCATACTTGCAAGACTCAGTTTGCTATACTAACTGAATGTGGATGCCCTTTCAAATAAATAGAGGATTACAACAATACTGTAAGGAACAAACATAGAGATGTTTCTGAACAAAAAAAGGGTAGCAGACACTACATGATTAGTCAAATAATTCACTTATTTGCAGTAATATTGTTACAGAAAAAAACAAAGAACAAAAAACAAAACCCAAGTTTTCAAACGGCTAAAAAAATTTGAACTCAGGAACTGCAAACCCTCGAGATTAGCACATTTTCTCTCACAGATGATTCTGTGGAAGTAGCAGTTAACTTTAATAGCCCAAACTGTGCTTTTGAATCTTTACTCTTTTATTACACCTTTTATTACAAAGAAGACAACTAGTAAAATAATTAGGCAATTCATTCCTTTTCTGGCTACCCTGCAGAAATACCAGATTAATGAAATTCCCAACAGATTCTTATTGTTCCTTATGAAAGAGAAAAGCAATTAGTAATGAAAATGTTATTTTTAAGAAGTATCATTATGATCTTACTATCCTAATTTCTAGCTCATCTTTTGAACAAAGTAAAAAGGTTTTCATAATGAAATTACAGTCTAAAAATTACCTGTTTGAAAACAAATAGGTGAGGAACATGCAGTTCAGGATAACATTTTTAGTACAGTCAAAGATAGGGAAACAGCTTAGAACTAATTCAAATTAACAATCTCATTGAATAAAAAGAACTTGCATGGGTTGACACAGTATGGAGTCGGCAGTACTGGCTGTCCATCAGGACCAAGACATATTTTGAAAGAAGGGTACAAAATGCTATAGTTTTGGGAGTCTTCAATTACCCCTGTAGTTTGTACAGTCAAAAAACATGACCAGGAAAGCATGGCACAGACTGAATTTTGGACACTATCATAGGCAGCTGCTTCAGATGCCCACAAGAAAAGATGCAATTCTTGACTTGGTCTCAGGTAATGCACAAAAGCTGGTTTGACATCTTGCAGCTGAGAAGCCACTCTGATTATTCTGTGCTCAGATCCAACATCCTTATAGAAGTCAGAAAACCTGCCAGTTATAAACTACATAAAAAGAGAAAATATGTAATAAAAAATCAAAAAGTTTGTTTCAAGCTAAGTGTCAACTCCTCCTAGGCAGTATGGAAACTACTTGATGCCCCATATTGGAAGCACAGAGCCAATGCAGTGTATCAAGCAAAGCCTAAGACATATCAAAAAGAAGTTAGCACAGTTGAGCAGGAGGGCAAAGGAAGTCACTGGAAACAAAAATGTTTTTTCTGAAAGCTGAAATCATCTTCAAATGAAGAAATTCAAAGACCATAAATGCTGACAGGTTAAATATAAAAACACAAGACAGCACAATATGGTTCTATAGGGACGAACAGTCGAAGTTTCCAAAGCAAACAAAAAAAATCTTTCTTCAAATGCATCAGGAGCAAGAAGCTGCCTGGAGAGTCTACAGAGCCCCTGGGTGATCAGGATACAAAAAGGTTCATTGAAGAGAAACTAAATGAATCCTTTAGAACAGTTTTTTACTATTTCATGGGAAAATCCCATGCTAAGAACTCACTGAGCTAGTCTTATCACAGAATCTGCCTGAAATTGAAGTGACTGTAGAACAGGTCATGAAACAAACTGACAGAATAAACAGTAACAAATTGGAAGATCATACAGTATTCACTCAAGAGTTCTGCAGGGACTAAAAAATACATAGCTTAAAACAGATGTAATACCCGAGAACCGAAAGAAATTGAATGCAATGTCAGTTCCCAAGGAGATCTGTAAGACTACAGAGCAGGAAGCCAGACAGTCGTATCAGGCAAATTAGTTGAGCCTACAACATGAATGCAATTAGTGTACACCAACATAAACATAAACTACTTATCCAGAAGGTTTCTGTATGGATAAGTACTTTCTTAAATAGGAGGTCAAGACTAGAAATAAGTGGTAAATTCTTACAGCTGAAGGTGTCCACCAGTGACTTGTCTTGTGTTCCACAGAGTTCAATACATAAACAAACTACTCGAAACAAGGAGTGAACAACAGCGTGCCCACATCTGGCAACAACACAAAATCATGCAGAACAGTAACGCTGAAGGGCAACAACAGAGAATTTCAGAAGGATGTTTTCACAGCCTGAAAAAGCATACAAAGTGGGAGACGAAATTCCATGCAGATAAACAGAATGTGACCCTCATGGAGCCAAATCGATCCTAACTTCACATGCCCTTCAACAGCCTGCCAGTGCTTCCACTGAGTTGCATACTTTTTCCCAGAAACATAAGGGTGACTGGTCTGTAGTTTCATGGATCTACCTTTCTGTCCTTTTTGTAGATGTCTGTATATTGCTCTCTTCCAGATATATGGGATTGCCCCTTACTTCCATGACCCTTCAAAGATGTTAAGTATTAGTTTTTTAATGATACCAGACAACTCTCAGCACCTTCAGCCACATCCTATCAGGTCACACAGGAGTTGTACTTGTCCAATTTGTACAGATGGTCCCTCACTTGATCCTCTTCTATCAGTAGTTTGCCATTTGTTTCATCATCGCTGCTTGACATACAAGTTTTGGGGCCCAACGTTACCTGGAAGACAGGCTGAGCGCCTCAGTCTTTCCTGTCCCATTTTTTTGAAGATGCTGGCCCTATTCAGCAATGGGCTAACATCTTTCTTGTACTTGCGCTTCCTGCTAACATACCTGCAGAAACTTTTATGTTATTCCTGCTATCTCTTGCTAGTTAGAGCTCCAGCTGAACTTTCGCCTAATTGCATCTCTGCACACTGAAGCAGTATTTCTATATTCCTCTTTGGGAGTTTACACCCGTCTGCAATGCTCTAGTGCACCTCATCTCATTTGAGCTCTCTTAGTAGCTCAGTGTTTTTCCAAATTGTTTGTTTTTATGTCTTTCCAATGACACCGTAACTGCGACTGCACAAAAAACTTCACTATTTCTGTTTTCTTCCCCAGAGCGCAAGGGCTGGTGCACAGGCATTTGAGATGATGAGCCACTGCTCCTTGTCTCTCAGGGGAGGGTGGTAGCTGGTAGCCTCACCTACAGCTCTGCTCCACACATGCTTTCACCTTGCCCCCTCCAGCCTTAATTGTCTTCACCCTGAAAAAAACTCATTTAAAGTCCAATTTGCCAGTCTATTGGTAAAGGCTTCCTTGTACTTCTTTAAAAAGTGGATCCCTTAACTCTGAAGATCACAGTCCCCTGATCATGTAGAAGGACTGTCAGTGACACCAGCTACACAGCCAGGTGTTGACCTAGACAACGTGCCTGTTTCTGTCTACACCCTTCCCTGGCAATACTAAGGAGAAAACAACCTTAGCTCCTTTTTCCTTAACTTTAACCCCAAAGACTCTGCAGTCCTGGTTAATTTTTTCCCAATCACACTTTGCAGTATCATTGGTGTCCACATGGAAGAGTAGCAAGTCCTTGGAACCGATGAGTCTTGGCTGTGTAGCTATGAAGGATTTCAGCTGTATTTTGACTCCAGGCAAGCAGCAAACTTTACATGACTGTGTCAGGTCAGCAGATGCATACCCTCAGTTTGCCACCAAAGAAGTCTCTGCTGTTAACCCTCAGTACTTTTTTTTCCCCTGACAGTTGAGACCTCTTGATCTGTTGGCCTGGTTGTTTCTTCCCAGGTAATGTGTTGATTCTTCCAGTCTGTTCCCAGGAGCCCATAACTGTTCTTCAGCTGAATGTTTCCAGATGAGGGAAGAGCTGCTGTCTTACTGCCACAGTCACAAGCTTCCAGGGTGCCTTGTTCTGTGCACTGCTATTCCTTCCCTGTTTAAGCTTGCCTCTGGGCTTCCCTTGTCCGTACACCAGGGCCTTGGCCCTCGCCCCTGCAGCACTGCCGCTTGACATCCTATTAGTTTCCTGCTCACTCCACCTGCTGCAGCACAACCTGCGGAGCTCTGCCTGCAGGTCCTATGCCTGCCAGCTTTGGCAGTCCCCATCCTGCCCACCCCAGCCAGGAGTACCAGGCCCTCCCCACTGTCCCTCAACCAAATGGCCACATCCCCCCACAGGGGCTCTGGCTGGTCAATGTTTCTGCATCCCAGGAACAGCCTTATGTGCTGCCACAGGAGTGTCGTGTCACTACCATTTGATCACCAGCTTTCTTACCAAGACACGAACACCAACAGTCTTATGCCACTGAATAAATTCGCGGTGCGCTAGCATCTTGAAAATCGTGTGAAGTCCAGCTCTTCCCATGTCTGAAATGATGTAGCAGAAGTGGAGAGAGAGAAAAAAGGGCTATGAAGATAATTACAGGTATGAAATGGATTCTGTAGAAGGAACAATGAAATCAGGAATCTTCAGTTTGGAAAGGAGAGAGCTTAAGGAGGACACTGCAGAGATCTACAAAATCCCGCATGGCATATTCGCTGGCTCTTCCAATACAAGAAGTCAGAACATATCAAATGAAGCAAATAAGAGCCAGACTTGAAAACAGATGAAAAAAGATGGCTCTTTATGTAACAGGCATGCTTCTGATGGTTACTAAGCACTTAACTTCAATGGGTTACGGAAATCTGAAAACAGGTGGCTTTTGAGTATTAGGAGACAGTATCATTTACGCTTGCCCTGTTCTTACTCTTCCTTCAGCATATACTTATAGTCACTGGTGAAGGCAAGTTGTCCAACTTCCAAGTTCTCTTTAATGAAACATACATTTATGGCCACAAACCAGAAAAACAGAAACCAGAAAACACAATTAATCAGTTTGTTGGTGGGGTTTTTTTGTTTGTGTGGGGGTTTTTTTGTGGGGGTTTTTTGGTGTTTTTTTTTTTATTATTATTATTATTTAAAACCAGATTTTCATCCATAAAACATCCAGTTTGGGAATCTGGGCTATTCTTCCAATAAAACACAAAACAGTCTTGCTATTGAATCCTCAAACAAACAAACAAAAGGACTCCTTGATTTCCACTACTCATTCTAAGTAAAACAGTGAATGGAACAAAAGAATTAAACGTACTGGACTAGATACGTGGTTATGGCTCTGGGAGATCAAACACATAATCAACACTCGTTGCACTCCAAAATTACAAAGCCTCACTAAAATAATCATGTTGCTTCCGCAATTACAGGACCGATTTCAGTTCAAAGACTAGTCGTCACTAAAATGCTGTTCAGGAAACTGTCAATAAATTAAAATGGACAGAAGCATCTCTACAGGGATGTTCCTTACAGGAGAGATAGTGGAGTTACTGCTGTGATACAATTACACAATAAAAGCACCATAGGATTCATTGTTACTGTCATTGAATCAGGGGAATGACAAAAAGAGAAAGGGAGGGAGGGAGTGAAAATAATAAATTAATCAACTTGTTCTGTAACTGTAATCAGGATATCTCATTGACATTACTGTGGAAGTCATCTGAAATTCAAGCCTTTACTACAGCAAAACACTGCGGCCAAAATTGTATCTATCCCCATGTGATAAATACAGGAACCTTCTATTACTGTTAATAACTCCAACGATTTTGTCCAAGATGTGCATTTGTATGTGCCTGGTCACTGAAGTCCCCAACCCCCAGTGCAGAACAAGCAGGTAGGAGTTGCAACTCCCTTTTCAGAACAGATCAGTTCATGATATCACAGTATTGAAAAGGAAATGCAAAGTAAATAAAAACCAGCCAGCACATACTGAATTTTAAATTTAGTCCTTTAAGCAAATTTAATGGCAGAAATAGGGTTCAAATTGATTTCCAACCATGGCTTCTGAGCTGTGATTTAAAGCCATATCTGTTCTTCCCCCTGCCCCCCATCTTAAATCAGACATCTCTCCCCACAGTGGGAACTTGGACTGGCTAAAACGCAGGCTCTCTCCTCCCCACACCTGGCAGCCACTGAATGCCACACACATTCCCCCTTCTTCAAATGCAGGCACTGTTTCCATAGCAGCGCCAGCCAACCCACTCCAAAATGGTCAGGGAGGGAGGGAGGCAAGAAGAACCACTGCCCCAGAAAAGCTCCCTCTCACCTCCCTGGACAAGGCACTGTGAGGCATCAGGAGCAGAAGCGAGCTGACTACACGGCCTGTGAGGGATGGAAGGACCAGGCAGCACCATGCAGCACAGAAACCTCCTTTGTGTCTGGTGAGAGCTGCTGTGATCCACACTGGCTGGAGTGCCCAGTTGTGCAGGTAAGCAGAAAGGTGCAGGTCTGTGATGGCCAGCAAGTGCTTGGCTCTCCCCTCCTCCCAGGGTCTCAGAGCACATTGCCTGCGATTCTCTGTCAGATGCATTTCTGGCTGCTCCCTGGTAAAGGAGATGTGGAGATGTACACCTGCCATGAATTGAAACAGCACGAGGGGACCTCATTTTTACTTCACAAATCACCAACACCAAACCTGTGGGTACCAAAGTCTTAACTGGATTTTTTAGCATCTCAGGACCACGTGTGTGTTGGGATTATTTTGTTACAGCCGTACGATTCCCACAGCTCAATGTCTCAGACACAGAAAGGAGATGAAATGTGACACTCCTGAGTGATTGTGGCTAGATGAAACAATGAGAGTTTGGAATTGCAATCCATGCTTGCACACCACACCAAAGACATGAAATTACTCGGCCACTTCCAACCCCCAACCTGCTCACAAACTGCAATGCGATCTACCAGCACCACACATAGGCTTGAACCATACATGGCATGCGTCTCTACAGGATCACGGATGGGCTGAAGTTGGAAGGGACCTCTGGAGCTCATCTGGTCTAAACCCCTCGTTCAAGCAGGGCCACCTACAGCTGGTTGTCCAGGACCATGTCCAGACAGCTTCTGAATATCTCCATGGATGGAGGTGTCACAACCCCTTTGGGTAACCTGTGCCAGTGCTTGGTCACCCTCACAGTGAAAAAGCATTTCCTGATATTCAAGGAGAACCTCCTGTGTTTCAGTTTGTGCCCACTACTTCTGGTCCTGTCACTGGGCACCACGGAAAAGAGCCTGGCCCCCTCTTCTCTTCAAGTGTTTAGATAGGTTAATAAGATCACCTCGAGCCATCTCTTCTCCAGGCTGAACAGTCCCAGCTCTCTCAGCCTCTCTAGTCCCTTCATCAGCTTCGTGGCCCTTCACTGGGCACCCTCCAATGCATCCATATCTATATGGAACTGAGATGCCCTGAATTGGACCCAGGTGTGCTCCAGATGTTCCAGGTGTGGAATCACCAGTACTGACCAGAAGGGAAGGATCACCTCCCCTGACCTGCTGGTAACACTCCTCCCAAGGCAGCCCAGGATACCGGTGGCCGCCTTTGCCACAAGGGCATGTTTCTGGCTCCTGTTCAATTTGGCATCCACTAGGACCCCCAGGTTCTTTTCTGCAAAGCTGCTTGCCACCTGGGCGGCCCCCAGCATGTTCTGGTGCATGGGATTAGGGGGCATACCCCTGTCTGCAACTAGCATTACCAAGGTTATTGAGGCAAACACGTCATCCCTGAAGCATAAAAATTTTACTAGACAGTTGCCATGCACATAGTATTAGGTAACTTCCCGAGCCATTAGAATTACTCTCCCCCTTAGAATACCACTGCAGTGAAAGTGAGAATTTCTCAAGTGTTCTGACCAGTGTGAAAGGTATAATTTACTCCTTGCGTGCCTGAAGACTAGGAATGTCCATTTATATGAAAAGTTATATGGGAGAATATAATTTTCTGAATTGATCATGGATGCTTCATCTTGTTGAATCTTGCAAGATTCATTGCTGTCTGTTCACAGACACTCTCCAATTTCAGTAACAGCCTGTCCCATGCAAAACACTAACTCTCCCTACTCTGTTTGAGAAGCTACATTAGATATAGCCCCGAGAAGCCTCTTTGCTGAGTAAGCCTGGCTCTTTTGATTCAAACCTTTCGAGGAGAGTCTCAGCAGACTGGAATACACAAGTAACAGCAACAATTGCAATGCTAAAGAAAGTCTACTTAATTTTCTGGGCCTGTTTTGTTGTCTATTCCTTGTGTGGTTTAGATTATCCAACCACTTGACAAGCAAAATGTGACATCAAACTGATTACTTAGCAAGTGCTGGAAACTTCAAATTTCCTCTTTGGCTTAAAAAACAAGAGAACATATTTAGTGTAGGAAAGTCAGATTTTTAAGCCAAATTTCACCTAAAGTTAAGTTTTCTTATTTTTGTCTTACATTCCCAATCCTACAGCTTGATTTCTATTGGGTAAGGACCGGGTTTTGATATTACATGCCTGGCAAAGTGTGTATCATTTCCAAAAGCAGTCACTGGAATTAGAATGAAAGAAATGATTTAATGAGATGCACCAACTGTAGTCACTCTATTTCATTTCCTCCAACAAGTGACTGCATTGACCAAGAGAGACGTTTCTCTGGCTCATGTCCATGGCAGAGCAAAGTCAGAAAAAGAAAGACAGAGAGAAAGAAATACAGCATTCCCTCCTTTGAATACATTCGTTAAAAGTGGGCAGAGACCTTTCAATAATTTTTGGGATTTCTTTGACAGCATCATTGGAATTTGAAGTGTCTCTAACCACTTTTGACATTATTTTTTTGGAAAAGATAACCTCTCCACAACAGTGCAATACCACTTAATGTGGATTTTTAAAATCTAACCCTTATAAAACTTCAGATCCATTCCCTTTAAGCAGCTTTGTATCTCCACACTGCAAACAGTTTCTACCTTTTGTTCTTCCAGTTTGTGTTTGACACAGGAGAGAGGTAGGGAACCCTTTCAGACTCAGTACTACCACAAGCATAAGGCACTGTCTCTACAGCCAAGAGGCAGCCTGGAAAATTAAAACCAACCCTAATGCTGTTATGAAGTTTGGCAGCTTGATTATTGTCAGGACTGGACAGAGGGGAGCATAACCTCCTGGAGTTGTGCTGAAGCGGATACCAATTATTTTTTCTTCCCCAGGATTTTAATTGCCTTCCCTGAATTTAGAGAGCACATCTCCCAACCGAGTGAAACAGGCACTGTACCTGCTAGTCAGTTTACAGACAGTTTTATACACATCACTGCTACCTCGCTCATCTGTCTGTATCTTGGGAGGAGAGGATGACAAGTATCGCCGTAGCAACTGAGTAGACATGGCTCTGGATACAGGACTTAAGGCAAATAACTTGCAACTATGTTTTGCCTAAAAAAAGCCCAACCAAAAACAAAACCCCAAAACAGTTAGAATCTCTACTAAAATGGAGGCTACAATATTATTTAAAGTGAAACAAACCTGAGCCTGAGAAGCAATCATGTGAGAAATAACACTGAAAATAATGGTTAAAACAACAAGAACTACATGACCTAAATTATAATTTTAAACATATAGAAATGGGAAAGATTTGGATAACTCTGATACCATGACATTGTAACTACTGAAAATGTTAACTTTTTAATGACAACCACTATATGCAAATGATCTAATTACAAACGTCAACACACAATGCCTTGTTGAAAAACAGGGGGAATTGTTTTGAGCAGCTTAAGAAGAAGAAAAAATTGCACTTTGAAAATATTACTATGTATATGGAATAATGAGGCCTTATAATAGATGCTGGATCTTATTTACTAAAATTTTGCAGTTTGATTCAGATGTTAATTTCATGCTGCATTAAATGAATAACAGATAAAACCCCAAAATTACAGTTTGATACATTTTTTAATTAATCTTGCAAAGCACTGAATCTAAATTTGCAAGCAGTGATGATTTAGAATTTTAAAGAGTTCTAGTAGTGGAAATGAAGAGAGAAGAGACTGGAACAGATAACAGACAGGGGATGCTCTATCCATATCTGCATACTGACAACAGTACCTTCTGACTACAGGACAGCTGGATTCACCACCAGTTTCTTTCATGCATATATGGACCTGAAGAACAACGACTCACAATTTAACAATCTGACTAAATATTTTTAATTATTGATTTATTTTAATATTCTATTGATCAAGTTTAGCCCACGTTCCATTTCAGAATTGACTGTACTCCAGGGACACACAGTAGAAAACCAAATGCAAAAATCGTTCAGTTCAATAAATCTAGAGACATTTTTGTATTTTTTTTAAGGGTGAAGTTTGAAAAGTGTGTAATGTATCTTCTTTCTGTCTGGGAAGGTCTGAAGTCTCACTGTGGTTTTGACATGTAGCAGGTTATTCTTGCAAAGCAATTCATCCCGCTGTAGACAAACCTAACACTCAAATATGTTTTGAAAGAAAGATTTTTATTTTTTAAAAAAAAAAAGTAATTCTGCAGCTAAGACACTGCAAAACATGGCTGCTATAACAGGTGAACCATTTTGTAGGATTAGCAGCCTACAATAAAATCCTTCTCTGTAACAAACCACAACGTGAAAGTAGATAAACTCCATTAGAGTGAATTTAAGTACATGTAACCATGTAGACAGAATAAGCCAAACATCTGCCCATGTTTTTTTTCTGTACTTTGTTGATGTTGCTGTCATCTGGACACATTACCCACATGTCCCCTGAAACCATGCATTGCAATTTCCATCAGCTGGTATTACACCTGCTGAAGAGGGCAGAACCGATCGATTACAGCTTCTCCTGCTGTTGAGCTCAGCCAACAAGCTGTTCATGAATCCTGCAGATGTTTTGGTAAACTGGGCCAAACTGATTTTTTTTAAAAAAAAAAAATCAGTTTCCTACCCAATTAAAAAATAAATAAATAAAAGCTACTGGTTTTCCAGTTACACTGTGCCTTACTGATGTATGTTTCAAAACTTCAACTGAGATGAGCATGAGGTAAATGACAAAAATCATAATGAATAATAATTCCGTAATATATATAGAAAATATATTATGTCATGACAGAAAGGTGTCCTGAAGCAAAAAGGACAGTGCTAGCAAACAATAATGATGGGGCTCCCATCCGCAGGAACGTTTTCAATCCCTTCACAATGTACAGATTTTATTTTTCCAAATTTCTTTCCAAGGTATATTGTTTTTTAGATGACATAGCATGTTTTTGGTTTGTTTGATTGGTTTGGGGTTTTTTGCTAAACCTACGCTGTCATTCAAAAAAAAGATTAATCAGAAAAAGCAAAGTCCCAGGTCTGACTGTCTCAAATCTGCACTTAATTTCTCCTACCAGATAACCAAATGACTAATTATTCTTTTAAGGCATTCCATGAATATTAAAAATACAAGTTTAAGGGAAGGAAAGAGAGAAACTTGCATAAGTAGGTTGTGTTTAGAGCTTGGAGAACCTGCTTACATCCAAATAGGATTTCCACTGATTTTATGAGCAGCATTTCTGTTTTTCAAGAGCCAGTATTAATTAAAACTTAGGTTCAGTTTGTTTCCCATCATAGAAATGTAAATACAGGGCCAGGAGGCCCTGGCAGGACAAAAGGTTTAACCATAAAGACTTTTAGGGTTTGTCCAAATGGATATCCAGAGTCTGTTTGGAGATCACAGCCTATCAGGCAGTTTCTTTGCATGCTCTATCTTGCAGCCATGCCACAGCCACCCCTATGGTACAACCTATTAACAGAAGTTAATTCTAGAAACCAACATTTGGACACCTTGCCTTTACATCAAGCTCCTTTCCATTTTGAGGCAGTATAACACTGATGCCAAAGAACTAAAAGTAAGAACAGGAAACAGTGAAGATCATTGCTGCCAACCATTCTGAGCTGAAGCCGTACAGTAGCCTCATGATTTCTGAGCACGCTACAGAAAGAAGCAGGGTAAAGGCATACTGACATTCAAATAATGTCATAGGAGATTTTAAGGACTCAAAACATCAATTGGTAACAGCCCACTAGTAGTGGAATTCAATAATATCTGAAATACGAAAAAACAAATCATGTTTTGTGTGAAAAAAGCTCAGAAATCAGAAATATACAAAACCCACTTTAATTTGCATGCATATATAGACAAATAAAGCCTCAGTCATTTAGGTGAATGCAGGTACTATTTGTGTATGTGCTTCTGTTCAGGAGCAAGTGAGTCCACTTATCTCAAATATTGCATTTACCACAGCTACATGTGCAATTTCTAAGCACTTCAATGACTAAAAAAAGAACATCGAATTTAGGTAGAAAACTTCTGCTTTTAGATGAGCTCAAGCAATTCCTAATGAAAAACATTCCATATGGTGCGATACGTAGTATCAGATAAAGAGAATGACACCCCTAAGTTGGAGCAGCCTTTGAGAACTTGGCAAGCCTTGTCCATAGCAGGACAGGATGGCAACACTGCAGAAGTTTAAGAGAAGAGAAAGTTGAGCAAAACTGCCTGAATCATTGCCACACTTGGTTACTCCCAATGCAACAAACTTTATTCCTGGGAAAAAAAACCCAAAAACCAAACAAACAAAAAAAAATCCCAACCCACCACACCAAAATGACAGCAAAATCAAAGAAACATTATGTTTCTGAAAGCTGCACAAGCCACAGAAGACAACTCTCAGACTCAGGAGACCCAATGGAAGTAAGGCCACCCTGCAGCCTGCCAGAACAGCCACCCCCCCAACTGCCTGAGACTTGCTCAATGGTCTCATCAAGCACGGAAACAATTTAAATATGAGAGAACACTTCAACCACCTCAGCGTGATTTAAGACGGCTGCCCTAAGGATAGGTTTGTGCTTGTATGGTATAGTGGACACATATCCCTGACTCGACTTGCTGTCTTTTGTTATGGATTATGATAACGACTGACCATTTCCTTGTCAGTCCTGTATTTTTGAACCAAAACACGGGCTGCATATACCCAAATGCTTGAGAACAAATGCAAAAATCTGTACAGCATCCTCTTCAGCATGCCCTCCTGGTATCCTTAGAATGCTTTTACTGACCTGTAACTTACATATGCTACGCTGGAGGCAGCCACTCAGCACTCCAAGGGCTAGATCTAGCCTGCAAGGTAATCTCACCTGGCTTCCAGAAGTGCTGGCTGCTTAGCAGACTAACAAAACCTGTCAAGTTGCTTCTGCATTTGTCATTTCCAGAAAGGTGAAGAAGTGCAAACCCAAGTCAGGGAGGTCAAGATTTTTTTAGCTCAGATGCTGCACCGTACAAACTCGCTCACTAGTCTGGTACCTGAACATCCAGGTAGTAACAGAGATGGCCCCAAGTTGCACTATAAACCGACCATTCCTGTCCTCTGCTGTTGTGAGCACTTGCAAGTGATAGGTGGCTGCTTTGTAACTTACTTGTCTACATACTGTAACTACAGCTTATGGTCTAAAACATGTACAATTTGCTACTATTTAAAACAATAAGCATCTTATCTTATGAAGCACTACCATTTCTGTCTTAATGCATGCATCTACAGGAAAATGGATGACAAAGGAGCCATAGCCGAAGTTATTCCAACTGTTTTTCCTCAAACATCACCAAGCACATTCACATGACTGAGATGCGTTGTGTCTTTCCAGACGGTATAAATATATATTTGTATACTTGGCAGACTTTTGGTGTTTCCAAAAGATTAGAACAGGTGACATTTTCTGCAAAGAGAGAAATTCACACATGTAACAGATGTGCTCTGAAGTAGCACTGTTGTGTTTGTACGCAAGTTATCATGTGTATAAACTGACAATTTAAAAAAAAAAAAAAAATCCTGCTATGACAGGCTAAAGACGACAGCCTAAAGATACAAGTTTCAGGAAAATGTTATCACAAGAGCTTATCCATGAAAGCAAATCCTGTAACTTTTAAGGAATGTTTTCCAGTAATCCTCCAAATAGTTCATTGTCATAGCCCAGAGGAAAAAGATTAACTTTTCCCCATTCTGTTGACCTACTTCATTTCAGTGGAACCTACTACTGAGATGTATCCAAAGACACTGGATAGGTGCTTTGGGTCTCATTAAACGTGTGATGGATCTGTAACCCTTCCTGATTACATCTTTCCTTAAGACTGTCTACGCTCTGTTAAAATAAGAACAGCCTTCTCCTTTGGTTGGAAGTATCAACATCTGAGCTAGATGTCCAAATGAAAAACGTGCCCCCAGCATCTTTTAAGAATTTGTGTGTCATTTTCACCTTCCCCTTCCCTCCCTCACTGAAGTTGTGACTTTGCTTTAGGATTCTAGCACAGAGCTACAGCTACAAAGCAAATGAAGTTCTGGCATACACAGTCAAATGAAAGGGATAGTTTGGCACCTCAGAACATATGAACACACGTCTAATTTACATCTAATTTAAATCCTCAGCATACCAAAGTTATTTAGAATATATGCCAGTCAGCTCCTACAACACTAGAAACAAATTATTTATTATGTGCTATGCAGGTTCATTATATTGATTTAAAACTAATTTTAAGACATACTTTAAATTATTATTAAACAGTGAAAATAACACAGATTGTCAAAGGTACTGTGAAAATAACAGTTTTTTAGGAATGTTGTGTAAAACATCACTCTTCAAAGACAGGCAACTTGTGCAATGAACACTGGGAGAGCACACAGATCCAGCATGTTCTAGATGAAGTTCCTATTTAAATGCAGAGCTAATGTTGATATTCTTTATGTAATTCTGCACTGTATGTATATATACATGGACTTTTAAACAATTGCAGAAGCTTACTTAAGAGGGACAGTAACACTTGAAAAATCTGTTTACAGGAACACTACAAAAAAGTAAATTTTATTGGTGGTAAATATTTGTTAGCAATAAAGTACATAGCATAGCTAGTGCAACTGCAAAATTATAGCTGAAAAGCTAACAGAGTAGTAGTTACTTCATCTACATAACAAAACTAGAGCACCAGTCTTTAAAAGGCCCTAAACCCATGGATTGTCAGCACAACAGTGAATACAGCTATCCATACTGACGGGACATCGGAGGTATACCCTCATCTCCCCTAAAAAAGGACAAGAGAAATAGCTAAAGCCAAAGTCCTAAGACAAAAATGAATGAGAAATCTATATACTCTATTACGTTATTGCTGAAGAAAATTCCCAACCTCTGTAACTACAGCTTCAATACAGTTCATATTTTGGCAGTGAATACACAGTCTCTCTTACAGAAGCTCTATAATTTCCAATGAAAATTACGCAGCACTGGTACACCGAAGCATATAGGCTTAAAGTGAACTGAGGCAGAAAAGAATTAAGAAGGAAGTAAGATTAATGCAAGGGTTACTCAATACTCATACGTAGTATTAATCTTGTGTGAAAACAATTATATTAAAATAAAACTGCTCTAAATTATTTTCTGTATGTTTGTTCAATTAATAGTTTTGGGAAAGCAAGCTATTCATCTCATCCTAGCACCACTATATTATTTACTGGGAATTACTTTTTAGGCACCCGTGCCTGGTAAAAATTAAACCAAAAATATTACGGTGTGTGAAGCTTTACGAATGTCAAGCACTTGCCCTTCCAGTCCAATATCTTATCTTATGACTGTTTAGAAGGGAACAAATATAACCAGGATGCTATACAATTATTTATGAAAGCTCAAGGGCTTTTGCAGTTTATATTTTTTTTCCCTCTTTTAATTACATCATTCTGAGTTAATAATTTAAAACACAATTCAAGCAGATAAAGCTAGTGACATTTCAGCTCCTCCATAGAATATGCCTGTATGTGGCTTGGTTTACTATGTCTGAAGTTACTTAAAGTAGTTGTGTAACTATTTCAGCAAAAGAACACCACCACCTATGAATTCTGGAAGCTCTGGTAAGTCTCTTCCACAACTACAAAATGTACCATAAAACAACCCAGCACATACCTCCTCTAAGTAAGCCAAGTTCCACTAAATTCAGTAGATTGTGGTATCTCATTTTAAACCATCTCATAACTTGTTCCAGCTTTTACTGAATATCATTGATTCAACTAGAAAAAGAAAAAAATTCTAAAATAATAGAGACAAATCACTAAAAATAATTCCTCTGACTCAGCAGCCACAAACTTTCCTCCCTAATGGCGCTGAATTTCCTATGAGAACTGAGGACCAGTTCTCTCCCCAGCTAATGGCTGGAGCTGGGCTGACAGTATTTTGAAGGACTCAGGAATAAGTCTTTACCCTTGTGACTGACTAACAGTTAGGGGGGGAAATTATTCAAAAAGAGTCATAGCCTAGGAATATAGGGCTGTACACACATAATGGCTTTGAATGTCAGGGTAAGACAGACAATGAAAAATAGCAGAGCCACTGCGCAGGGCGGGCTAGAGAAAAGGAGCACAGCCCAGGCACAAAGATGAGAACTTGTTCCACACAAAGCGGACGTTAAAGCCATTCCCATGCTTGACTCAGCCTGAAATTTGGCTATTAAGTCTTTAGCACAACCAAAGCCATTTGGGAGAATCAGCTGTGGAGCCAAAAGAAATCTAATCTGAAATCAGGGCAAGGCGGATGCATAACACTGTAACCATGAAGAAAAGAAAAAGAAAAAAGACGACAAAAATATCAGTGTTTGTTGGTTGTTGTTTTTTGTTTGTTTAAAATCTCTGCTAGCAGATTTTTTATTTTAATTCTTTGTTTTTATTTATTTACAATCATCTCTAGTAGAAGAAAAAATTTCAAGGTTTTACAATTTAGAGGTTTCTAGCAACAGGCTGAATTTTCTATTGTTTAAAGGCCAGTTTGTGAGAACTAACAGTTTCAACAGCCTAAAAGGTAAAAGCATTAGAAGGTTCATGCTAAACTGGGCCCAGTAATAAAATACTGACCCTTCTGAAGATAAGCCATTAAAATAACAGGAAAAAAACCTGCAAGTGTTTATCACCTCTTCACTTTTAAGTTATCTACATTTTAGTCAACAGCACCCCTCTGATATTATCAATGATGGATTAATCTTAATCCTCTATGCATGAGAATTTATATCAGGTTTGTTTTGGCATGTCCCTTTCGCATGTTCAAAAAATCTGGCACTTAAGGGAAGTTGAAAGAGTTGGAAACACAGAAAAGAAAAGCCAGTACTGGACCAAGTCAGCTCACATAAAAAAATCAAAATAGAACTTTTACTGTAGAAATAAGTTTTAAAAATAAATTCACTCAAAAAAAGAAAAAAAAAAAAAAAAAAAAGGACTGAAAGGTCAAGCAGCAGAGGCTAACTCAACCATATTAGACTTCAGATTCACGACCAATCCCAATCGTGCGGTGGTTTCACAAAATAGAAATGAGCCACTGCACAACCAAGCCCATAATGAAGATGCTGGAACTTCCTGCTTAGTCTGCTAGGACATGCTGCAGGCTAGGCAAACAGTCTACCTTTTTCTCACCACAGCAGCCAACATCATCTTTGAGCCACTGTTCATGCAAGTCTAGCAAGAAATGGGTACGTGTTTCTAGCTGAAATAGCCCTGTGCATACGCCAGAATGACAGCGAGACTGTATATACATAAGGCAAAGGCATCTGCCCTCAGTTTTCAAATGAACTATTTGCTACCACTCCAGGTGTAGATATCCTTACACAACACTTGTACAACCCTAAAAGAATGGTAATAATGAGTATTAATTTGTTTATTAAACAATCAAAATATCTTAACATATAGTGCACACATACTAAGTGATAATACTATTCAGAAGAATGCAAGCTTTCCTTTAAACAGAAATTAGCTGTATTCATCACTACCAGGAAAACTGAGGCCACAACTAGAAAAAAGACCCCAAACACAATGACATCTGCCTGCGTGCCTGTTCGTCACCGAACAATTTAATGTTATAACTCGACAGTTCAAAAAGATACTGTTTCTCTGCCTACAGTTTTAGCAGAAACTGTCAAGAAATGCTTACTGCGTTTGTAAAACTCAGTAAGAGTTTTAAAGCCTTTCCTAACCCCGGAGGGAGCAGTCTCCCTACGCAGCTTGTCTGACAACTTCTACAGCTCTGAAAGTTTTCTGGCTTCAACATGTTTCTAGTCCACTAAGAATAAAACTTTTAGAATTGGTCTAAATACAAATTATACACAACTGTTATAATTCCCAGGTAATATACTAAATAAATAGGCATTTTTCTTACGAACTCCAAAGGTCTGATTTGTTCCACCACACTGCCACAAAATCAAGGACCTCTGCTGAATAACTCTGCCATACACACTGTTATTAGAAGGTGTTAGACACAGGGTGTGTTAAGGACAGCCTTACTTCAATGGACATATCCTTGTGTTTCCAACTACTTTTTCTTCCAGGTTCTTCAAACTGCACAATTTCGTAGTACTCCAGATTGACAGAGATGTGTTTCATGTATTCACGGCTGGGAGGACGAAGTCCCTGCTTTGTCAAGTTAGCTTTTTCAAAAGCCAATTCATAGAATAGTTGTTCCAAGAATGTCATAAAAAGGTCTTGACCTCTGGCAGAAACTATTTGTAACAGCATGAATCCCATGCTAAAAGTTTTCTGAGAGGATCTCCCTGGATGTCAAAAAGAACTATTTTAAATCTTTCATTATTTCTACTAAAGTAAATAAATAAAACCAAGAAACACACACACCCCGACACCACCACCACTCAAAAAAACCCCCACAATACCTGTTTTCATATACCAGACTTAAATGTAAGGATAGTAGCTTCCATCAAATGCCTTCTCCACTCTGCCACCTGAATGGCCTGCCCAGTGCCAGCATTTCAAATCTAGAGCATGCAGTTAAATCAGGGCTTACAATTTTCTGTTACCTCTGCCTTTACTCATAGGTTAAAACCAGTCCTTAATAAGTACCGATACATGTACAACAGTTTGTATACATGTGTATTTGTATACATGCACACACACAAATGTAGTATGTGTTAGTATCACCCATTGTATGGAAGGCCGCTTAAAACACGAAGAGAATTTCTACTTTAAGTATCATGGTACAGAAACAGGTGTGTCAAGACTTTCTGCTTTAGTAGGTTATTGGGATGACTTTTTACCAGTGACAGAAAGCTGCTTTACCATATTATTCTGTCAGTCACTTTAGGATTCAACAGCTAGAAGACTGAATATGTGCTTTGGTTGTTTGGGTTTTTTTTTCAGAAAAAGTAGAAGAAAGAATAAATTCTACCTTCTGCTTACAATTACTTCAGTGAAAGAATGCCTAAGCTACTGAACATTACTAGTTAGTATATAAACAACTATTACCCGTTTAACAAAATCACTGAAGTAATTCCAACTTTGCCTTGAACTTCCAAAAAGCAAGATGTACACGTATGGTCGAATTAGTTCAGTTACTCAGAAGTCACTGGAGTAATACCAAAGATAGATTTGGCCCATTATCTACCTGCACAGCACAAATGAATAATGCAAATTTGTATGCAAAGGACCATGAAGTATCTTGGCTTAGCAGTGCATTTAAAATGTATCACTAACTTTCAGCTTCTTGAAATATTTATCAACCACAGGAGGTTCCACCCAGAGCACACTCTATTAGGGACTCACTGATTATTTATTTTTTTTTTTTTTCTACACCTGACTCAGAGGACTTTAAAAAACGAGACTGGAATTAACTGCTAAAACAACTTCAGATACTGTTCTGTCACCACAGGCTTCACGAGCCTCTTCCTAACTGTTTGTAAGTCTCTTCCATGTTCCTCCCACAGCCAAGACTAATTGGGGTCTTTACACAGCCCACCTCGAAGGGGATAAGAGGAAGGTAAGAAATTTCTGGACACTTGACTTCAGAAGCCAGTAAAATTAAATTGCATGCCATTAGAAAGCTACAGAAAGAATCCTCATTAACAAGCATGCTTTAAGACACCACAGTCACCTCAGAAGTATCACATAACAAGCTAAGCTGTCCTATTAAAATCAGTCTCATGGTACACGCTAGTTAACATGATTAGTTGGATCAACTAGGAACAAGCTTGAATCAATCACACAAAGCATTTAAACTACTGAGTGCCAGCCAAACATTAGTTTTACTAAACTCTTTTTTTAAAATAAAATTAGTTCCTAACCTTGAAGTAATTAAAACAGTTTTATTGGTCTGTTAAAGGCCAGAACATCTGAAGTAAGATTTTTTTTTTCATCCTAAATACTCTGGAATAAACAAACAAAAAAACAACAAACCCAAACTATAAAAAAGCCTTTAGTTTAAGATTGAGCAGTTAAACTGGTTTCATCTAGAAAATCTTTTGTTTCCAATTTTCACTAATAAAAACTAACAGTTATGGTTATATCAGAAGATAATTCCCTGATTCATTATGCACTTCAGGAGGGTACATGCTTATTCATCTAACTGACAAATGCAATCACCTAGTAAACAGTATTAATCCACAATACATATTCCTGCGGTGTCTTGAGTCAGGAATAAATAAAACCTATCTGCTCTAAAACCCTTCCTCCCCCCCCCCCCCATCCCCTTTTTTTTTTTTAGGAAGTACTAGACACAGAGGGTGTGCGTGTGTGTTTTACATTTTAGATATTTCACTTTAATTCAAACAAGTAAATAAAATGTTACTTTAACAGGCATACAGATCTGTTTTGGAAAACACTGTTGGGACTTTTACACATAACTGACCTCCACATTAATTTATTTAATCCCTTGAACAGTCGGTCACATTTCCATGGGACCTGAGCAGCACCGGATGAAACTAGAAGGTCATAACCATGCATCACTTTCACTAATCTTCTATAATGAATTTCAAATTAGCTGAACCATTACGAAAAAAAAAAAAAATCTACCTGAAAAGCTTAGTAAAGACTTAAATGTTAAACATAGGCAAAACCCATTCTCACCTATTGAAGATTCTACTCTAAAAAAAATACCACTACAGTTGAATACATAGTATTTCTCAAGAACACTTTCTAGGGTAAAAGTACAAAGCAACAGGTCTGGAAGCTCAAAGCATGCATCTACAAAAATACATTTTTGCACAAGGAAGATGAGCCTGGTAAATTATTTTATCTCAGTGGAATTAGTAATTTCCTTAAATCTTTGCTTTAGGCAATCTGAAACAAGAAGTAACAACAATGAGATAAAATGTTGCTGAATAAGGACGTAAAGCATTTTGGGAAAACAAGACACTTTCACTGAAAAGTAACATTTACCTTCTTGCTTTTAATGGACTTTAAAGTATCCATTTCTCTCCCTCTTTCTGAGCCGAGAACTCCGTTTAAAAACAAAACCACACGCACACACACACACAAACCCAAACAAAAAGACCCAACACCAAGACCTACCAGGCACAAGTCAGACAGCTTTCCACAGGGACTTCAGAACCCAGCATCGCACTCACTGCCCATATGCCCTCGTGCACGCAGATTTAAAGCATCTTGAGGTCCAAAAATATTTCCAAAGCCATTCAGAAGCGGCGTTTAAAAGAAGTTACACACCTTTTCACCAAAGCTCTCATTTAACCTCAAACAAAGTACAAAGCAGCCCCCAACAAGTGATCCATCTTTAACTCTTTTACCTTTGTTGCTCACTTGTAAATTAATCCCCTTAATCACTTCAGCACTGGCTCTGGGGAGTCCTCAAAGCTGAGCTGACTTGCTCTCCTCTCCGGAGCAGCAGCTCAGGCAGGGCTGGTCACTTTTTTATTATTATTATTATTATTATTATTATTATTATTATTATTATTATTATTTTCCTCCCTCCTTGTACCACTTACGAAAAGAAACTTGCAAAAAACATTAGCCTGCGAAGGCTGCCGGCCATTCCGAACGCTGGGAAAGGCAGCAGCCGGGACACCAGCACCCGTCCCCTCCGCCGCTGCCCTGCCTCCCAGGCGCGGGGGCAGACGGCGGGGCCGGGGGCGGGCAGGGCCGGGGGTGGGGGGTGGGGGGGACGCAGCGGCGGCGGGGCCGGGGGGCGGGCAGGGCCGGTGGGGGGGGGGCGCGGCGGCGGCGGGGCCGGGGGGCGGGCAGGGCCGGTGGGGGGGGGCGCGGCGGCGGCGGCGGCGGGGCCGGGGGCGGGCAGCTGCCGCTGGCCCAGCGGGGCAGGCCGGGCGGGGCAGGCGCGCTCCGCCGGGCACAAAGGTCTCCATGGCAACGGCGGGCCGAGCCCCCCATCGCCCTCATTCAGCAACACCTCATCGCCGGCCCCGCCCCCCCCCGCCACCCCGCGCTGCACGCGCGCTGGCTGGGACCGCCCCCCCCCCCCCCCCCCCCCCCCCCCCCCCCACCCAGAAAATAAAACCAAAAAAAACCACAAAAAAAGACCAAAAAACCCCCACCCAAACCAAACCACTCTCAGTGATCGCGACAAGGGTGGCAGGGGAACACCCCCGCAGACGCGGGGCCGCGACCCCGCCTCACAGCACCAGCAACAACGGCCGTTCAAACGCAGGCCGGGCGGCACTGGCACCGAGCCCGGCAGATGCCGCCCCCCTGCCCCTGGCCCAGCCAGGCATTTCCAGCGTTTTCTCTTTCTTTTTTTTTCTTTTTTTTTTTTTTTTTTCCTTCCAGAGTGCAGATCAATCTTCATACATGTCCGTATTTATTTAGGTTGATCTAACTGAGAGTAGAAGTCGATATGCTACAGCAGAATCTCAGCACAGCATAACTTCACGCTGAATTAATTAAAGCTCACAATCTTCAGCTTATCAGTCTCCTATACAAAACATTGCAACTTGGGGTATAGTTGGTTTTGTAAAAAAATATTTTTCTTTTAAACTTCTGCTTTGCAGCCTGTATGACCTGAAGCTCTGACACTTGTTTTAAATACACAGGCATCTAGAAATTAAAACTTAACAGATGCTCACATTTTTGGAGGTGCGTACAGCAGTAAAGGGCAAGGTTACAGCTGAGGGCTAAGTGCCTGGCCTGGCCTCCAGCAGGGACAACCCCAAGGCTCCACCACACGTTCCATGTTAACTTTGCCTACAGGGTCACCTCCGCTGAATGCTGCCAGGCTCCTTGCACACCCTGAAGTCTCAGAGGTCTTGGGTCTAGGATCAAGATGCCAAAGGTGGAAATGAGGCTCAAGCAATATTCACGACAAATTCTTACAGACCCCTGCAAGGCCCCCGTAGATGTAATTATGCCTGTTGAAGAACGCTATTGCTCTTTGGTGCAGTCCAAATGTTTAAGTAATTCAATTATTCTGCTGAAGTCTGGAAGACTTGCTTCTGAGGATTTCTTGCTAAAATGCCTTACTCATTCCGTGCATTTCAGATGAGCAACACCTCTGTGATCGCTACACCAGAGGAAAACAACTGTTTATTTTGTATACAAAGATTCTGCCAGGAAAAATAGCCTTCCCTTTTACCTAAGTAAGACCTTCATATGCAAACATTTCATGTGAATAAACTGTCAGCTTAGGCTCTCCAAAATAAGCCCTTCCCTAATCGAAGTTTTTAATGAAACTAAACGTGATTGTTACACCCATTTTAATTAAAAAAAAAAAATAATAAATCACAGCACACAGCCTTCATTATTTGCTGCTAACATTCAGGCAAAAGGCTGAAGGCCTGGACTGAAGGTGTGCATTTCAGCCTTTTCTTTAAATTCCATATTCAGCCCAGATTTTGAAGAAATGTCTCCTTTCTGCTTCTTACAAAGAGCCGCCCCCTTTTCTGAACCATCATGACCACGTACCTAACACCCACTATCATTAATATTTACCATTAATGATTGGGACTTGTAAAATTTCAGCGCACATTTCAGTAGTCTTCTCTCGAAATGTCACAGTGAAGCTGAGGTCAGTTTTTCTTGATTTGATAGGACACAGTATACACACTGCAGAACAAAGAACGACATTTCAGGGTCTGAAGGGAAAAAAAACACCGACTCAGCTCCTACCAACCTTCCCTGGGTTTATCCACGCTCTCTGGGGCAGACAAAAGCACAGGGGTTGCCCTCAAATCCACCCCAAAAGGGGACAGAGGGAAGAACCAGGAAGCACAGGTTCAAAGGTTTAGCATTAGAAACCTACACTAAACATCTGCTGAGGCCAATGCAATAATAATAATAATAATAATAATTTTCAAAAGGATGCAATTGGCTGCTTCACCCAGAAACTTTTCTAAGGGTAAACCCGACAGGTAAATATATTTCTAAAATTTCAAGAAAGTAAAATGTTGCTGGGGGCAATAGATAGAAAATTATAATGTAAAGCTTTCAGTTCCTGAATGGCAAACCTACTAGATTCCTTGAAACTCTGCCAAGCTGTGTCATTTAAGGAAAGCAATGCAAAAATTTATTGTTATTCTCCATGGCTGCCTAGGATGTAGAAGGAAGAGTGTTTATGATAAATTAAAGGTCACAAATAAATGGCAATTTAATAGAAATAAATCTACTCCACATGAAATAGTATCTCCAAGGGGTAATTAATTACACAGCAGTCTGAGTGTGTTCTCCTTTACTGAAATATTGTGAACGGCCATCCTGTTTCATTTCAGTGTGCTAATATGCATCACCATCTCAGGAAAGTTGTATTGAAAAAGTAAGAAAACAGGCACGATGAAGTTATAGATATTGCAGCAGTGCACAACACACTCCATTTTGCAGTATATTTAATAGAGAAATTTAACCTCACGATAAAATTCAAAGGGATTTCGTTCTCATTGCCAAGATCAATGACTGGTATTAAAATGGATTCCCACATATTCATGAAATAGTTGTTCAATAATTTGACATTTGTACAGATTGCTATGTTTATATAAAGGGACCCTACCTTATAAAACTGATTGATGAAAGTGGAAGAAAACTATTTTCATCCCAAACCCATACACTCTTCCTGTCGTTTGAGCATGTACTTTTTCTGAATCGAAAAAATTCCTATACACTTTGAATTGATCAAATCCTGTTTGACTTACTATAAGCTAAAGCTGTGCAAACTTTGAGAGTTTGGACAGGGAGAAGTAGAAGGGAATCCTAAAATGTATTTTAGGCTTTCCAGTAATACTTACTCAGGGAAAATTGCCTTTAGGTTGGTACACTGAGAAAGGTTAGGTGAAGATTTTTTCTATTGCTTATGCAGCACATGAATGCTATATCTGAACCACAATTCTGTGTATGTATGCTAACAGCCACCACCTCACTTTAATCTACATAAATGCGCATTCCCATCCTTGTCACACTGGTCCTTCAAGGATCAAGAGTGTAGCAACACTAAGTAGATTCTTTGTAATTTGAATGAAAAACATCAATACTGAAATCTGTGCTTTTCAGAAGAGATAAATGTGTAAACATTTCACGGCAGCTTTATTAAGGTCAGAGTTAAGGGTTAACTTGTGCTCTCCTCAATGTGTATAGTGTGCCAACAGGATGCATGAACAGGATAAGTTGCTGTGCAAAGCAGAAATAAGATTATTTTATTTAAAGTCACACAAATATTTACTGGATTAATTTGGTAGTGGTTTCTATACTGGGTTGTGTTTTCCTCCTACTAAATCTTTTCTAGGGCACATTTAGCTGTTCCTTTGCTTGAAAATCCATGCATACTCAGACAGAGATTACTCCAGAATCTTTCCCTTTTCTCTACTAACATTTCATGGTTTGTGACATTAAAGTCACCACGAAATAGTACTGCAAAACCTCAGACGATTTTCAGAAGCTCAGGCCTGTGTCACAGTCTTTTACTGTGTTTTACTCATGCTTCAGCCTTGACTTGGTAACACCGTGGGGAAGACCACTCTAGAAGAACAAGTATGGGTTTTGTGTGATACTGTGGCTCTGCAGATCCCTCCAGTTTCTCTTCCATGACATATTCAGCTCAGGCAAACAGTGTAAACAGGGAATTTTGTTCTTGCATAATGAATGAAGAAAGCTCTTCTCCCCATCTGAACAGACAGTAGTATATACCACTTTCCTCCACCAACTTTTGCTCTTTATGTTCTGCAACACTAATGAAGAGCAGAATTCTTTTAAAAAACAAACAAACAAACAAAAAACAAACCACAAAAAAACCCACCTATTACAGGCCACAGAGTCTTTAAGACTTACTTTGTTTCATTGTGGGTGGGAATAACCAACTCAGTAACATTAAGAAAGAAGACAACATAGCCAAGCACTTGAGTATTTGCTAACCAGCTTTGTTAGAAGAGCTACCAAGACATATCCTACCATATTTCATCATACCTCTAAGTATTTCTGAATGTTTTTCAACACCTAGCAAGAATTTTGCAAAATGTGAGCCACTTTTAAGTCAGACAGTAGAAAAAACAATTTTAGGAGGACTGGACACTTCCATGACTTCCTGGAAACCAGAAGTAAAACACACTCTGATTCTAGTAGGAACTGACTTAGGTCACTAGAATTACCGTGGAGAGCTAACGCTTGTGGACGTACTGTACTTAAATCTCAACTAATTGAGTTAATAGTGGTTTCTCCCTGCTACAAAAGGATTTTCTGGACACACTGTTCAGAAAATGTTTGAAAATGAAGATTTGCAATTTAAAAAGTTCATTGGGAGTTTCTTACCAGATTTCTAAGAGATACACAGTTTAATTTAATTGTATCTCATGACTTCTGTTTTAAAAGTCTGGTTACCCCTCACAACAATCAAATCTAGAAGGGTGATCTGCTGGGGCAGCGTGATAAAGTCAAACACTGAAAATACAGGTGAATTCAGGGGTATGGTGTGGGGTGGGGGTGGGGGGTAAGATATTGCCTTTTGCCAAAATCTACATTTATAAACAAAACAGCTTTTCTCATTTCAGCTGTTTTCCCACTGCGGAGCTTGTGCTTGTAGTACCTGAGAGTTTTCTTCTATTCCTTTTTTTGTGCTGATTGTTTTAAAAGCAGTATGAAACATCTTACAACAGTTTTGCTATGAGATAGGTACACTAACATGTCCATTTGCAATATGAAAACACTTTCCCAACAACGTTCAGCCAGCTTCAATTTCAGAACTGGTAATCTAGAGGCAAGTATGTTTTCTCATTCCTAGACTGACAAGCAGTTCCTTTTATAGGGTTGCTAAATACCTCTCATACTGACGGAAATGACCACCAAACCCTTAAAGGAGAGTTACATTAGTGGAAATGGCAAGCACTTGCCACAATGAAACCTGCAGGTGTCTGACAATGACAGAGCTATGGGAAGACTGGTAAAATGCACAGATGTTAGAATCACTTAATATGACACATTTTAGCTTTATTCTTGGTAATGTACTTGGCTTCCACCTAATTTCTGATACCTGTGATTTTTAGATTATACAGAATAGTTACTTCTGCTGTTGTACATATTTTCAAGTATTAGTGGAAAGTAAAGAAGATATTTTGTGCTGCCAGCCTTGGGGACTTGTATCTCCTATTGTCCTTTCCTAGCTGAAGTTAGAATTACTCTTTTAAATTTTTCCCTTGTCCCTGTACAAAAGAGACTGTTCATGCACTCACTTCTCACCCTCCTATGAATGCTAAAAAAATAGAAGAAATCCATTCTGGATAAACTCTGCAAACGTCAGTGGAAACTCTACCTGACAGGCATGCTGAAGGTACTCCCAGATTTGCAGAGAACATGGATGTCTGCAACATCACCTGGTCTGTGCATGCAGAGCCTTGCAACAGAAAGCAGTTCTGAGCACTGTATTAAAGAAAGAGAGGTAGCATGGGTAAAAAAAGGGCAAAAAAACTCCCAAAGTAGGCTATTTCAAATCGTGAAAACTGCTTATTTCTTTCTGTTCTTGACGTCAACAGCCTGCCGGTCACACTGGCAATACAGAACCATGGAAAACCAAATTAATGACATGTTCGGTTGTATACAATCTTCAGAAGCCTGAGTAACGTGTGCAATTTTCTCTTCAAATGTAGGATTTTTCCAGTTAAAAATTATTCTTCAAATAAAGGAAACCTCAAAGTTGCTTTATTTAATACCAAAGTAAGTCCAAGTGAAAAAACGGTATATCAGAAAAAAGATTTAAATCAATACTGCAACTAATAAATTGAATGTGAAAATGTGTTATTACAGCTGTGTACTCCATTGCTGGTGTAGCGATCAGTGACAGAAATAATTCACCACCACAACACAAAACGATGTCTGTAACCCAGTTTCACTTGCTACATCTTGTATGATGTATACAAATGTCAGGCAAAGTTCAACATCTGTGACGCTGAAGCTTTGTAATAGTCAAACATTATGATGGGTTTTCTATCAAACTAAAAAGAGTTCAAGAACCAAAGGGGTACTTTGAATCCACAGAACAAGCACACACACTGTTGTGTGTCATACCCAGTCTTACACAGTGTCACTTCTTCAGCCTCCGAGTCACTTTTAACAAGTAGAATGCTTTTTAAGTCCGACTTTCTGTCACAAGGCAAAGAAGAAACATATCCTTTTATCTGAAAATTCATCTCTGACCAGGAATAAAGACTTACTGGTCACAACAAGTTATTTTTCTTCTTTCTGAATATAAAAATACTCAACTGGTCTGGTAACGTGAGGCTGCTACCTGTTCCCCAAAAGATCTTGAAGTTATGCTTTTCACTAAAAAGCATGATGTGATACAGAGGATGAGAGCAAATGTTATACTTTGTATGGAAAACAAAGATTTGGGTTTTCAAGCAGACCAGAATATAAACAGGTCAGGTGCTAGTAACCAAAATAAAAACGTAACAGAAATCCATACAAGGAGTGAAGAATATTGACAAACACACTTTTCACTAGAAAAGACATTTTGCATCAATTTTTTAATTAAGAAAATCAATCAGAAGTCAAGATATACTGAAAGCAGCATCAGGAAGCGGCAGAAGTTAAGCTCAACAGAGAGAAGCTGTGCAATCAATTCGACCTTTTGTCAAGACACTGTACCAGCTCTGCAGAAATGGGATATTAAGCAAATAGCCATAAAACAGGTTGAATTATTTAGCAAGGGTGGGACTTCTAAATCATCCTAGGCTACGACCTACCTGTGTCAGCGAATCCAGCAGCACTGGAAAAAACAGTCTCCCAGGATGCAGCCGTGGTTTGATGGGAGGGCAAAAATAAGGAGAAGCCCTTCAGGAAACCCAAAGTCTGTGTCTCATTCAATTAGCAAGCAGATGTAACTAAAATTTTATAGCAAAAATAAAAGTGTAAGGGAGTAAAAAAAAAAAAAAAAGCTGTTTCAGGCTTCTCTTTTTGATAGTTTCAAAACTCCACTTCTTGAAAATAGCTGTATGCTGCTGATTTATTTTTTTTCATGTATATTTAAAATGGACATTAGGAAATCACTGGGCATAGACATAACGTTAATAACTTCTCTTTTTTCATGCAAAATTTCCTTGATAGCTTGGCATATAGTTAATCACTTTCTTAAACTGAGTGCACCCCAACACAGTGGACCTAATTTTTCAATCTGTCAGCCAGAATTTGTCATTAGCAAACTTTACAAAACAGATTAGATTTTTTTCTCAGGCTTGTGACTTGGCAATGGGCTGAAGAAAATGTGTATTTCCATCAAGATTAATAAGTAATTATTAGTTGAGATTAACCTGTTATATAGATTTAATGGATTTCTGTATTGGCTGGGGAAGTTCTCAGAATAAATTGACAAATGATTACCACAAATGAACACAAGGTAACCTGATTGGAAGGAGTCATGGAGGATGATGGAGAAAAGGAGAACAGATAAAAAGCAGGGAGTGAATCTCATGTTCAGAAAGATATCTGAGGCATTGATACTAACAGAAAAGAGAGAGGCACTCGTTAATGGCTGCACCCACCATTCCTTTTGGGGTGACAGGCACATTAACCTTCACTTGTTACAGCAATAATACCAGGTGCAAAATAAATCTATTTCAGAGAATTCTTTGAGACAATCACGACTGCTTGGCTACTGGATTTTAGTTTAGGCTTTTAATCAGATAAAGGCAGAGGTGGTGGTTTGTTTTTTTTTCCTCCAAACAGCACACAGTGACCCTGTTTCATAAGTTTTATTAAGAATATAATGGTTTTGTAGAACAAGAAGATATGGAAGTATGATCATATGCTTTCAGGGCAAATATTTAAGGCCTCAAATTCCATTTGTAGAACATTTTTTGAAAAATATTTACTGCAAAAAACCAAGGAACACTGTTATGCACTCCTGAGAGAAAGCAACTTGGACAGTGATTAACAGACCAATTAAGTGACTTAAACTTCTGCTAACATGCCCTACTCAATCATGCATTCACTCTAATAACTTACCGATGCCACATTTAGATAACATCCTTTCCACACTGTGTCTTCACTCTGCAGCTCCATCTTTTTCCTCATCTCTCCTCAATCTCTCTCTTTATGTTTTCCTTCCCTTTCACTTTTCTTACCTCCCATTCTTTAGGCTAAGTCCAGTTCCCTGAAGAAACAACAAAAAAATCCCAGCAATCCTCTGCAAGCACATTATTCTCTCTACTGGCATGTTGTTTCTCTGCCTGTCCCTCATGCAAACCCAACAAGATTTGGGGGAGAAAAACCACCTACTGACTTTCCTCTACATACTATAGGAGACATCGTTGCTAGTTGCTAATGCTGTAGTAAGCACAAATGGCAGCAGTATATTTTTTTAAAAAAATCCAACTTGCTTTCTAATTGCCTCTTTACATTTCAAAATATGGAACAGGGCAGTTAGCACCCCAAAAAAACCCATGCCCCCAAAGCACCAAACAACTCAATTCAGACTGGTAGCCAGACCTCCCATTTCCCACTCAACAGCAACAGGCTGTAGTGCCAGACCTTCATGGGCCACCAGCAACTCCTACCTGCACCCTTGCCCATGGGCTCAGCAGCTCTAATTTCAGCTCTGTCTGGGGCACCAGTGCTGGCCCCAGCAATGGTCAGGGAGCAGCAAGCCCAGGGCTGCACTAGGAGGAGGGAGAGGGTGCCCACTGCATGGGCAGGGCAGTGTCCTCCCCAAGCAGGGTGCAGCCCTACAGCAATCTCTTTCATTTTTGAAAGGTGACAATACATATCCCTGCCTACATTATCCTTCACCCCACCTTTACCTGCCCCGTCAGCCATGAGTAACTCTGATCTAGTGGATAATTATTTCTCTGTGCACAGAGTGCTCCACCACACTATTTTCTTCTCCCTCTTCACAAATTTCCAGAGATTTTGATCATTGCCTTTTCCCATGGAGAGATGCAAATTTATTGTCTCTTTTCTTTTTTTGGCAACACATTTTGCAAGAGTTTCTGCTTGTGCCCTGACCCATGCTGAGCTGTCTGTCAGCCTTTACACCTTGCCTGTGAGTGCTAAATTCAAAATCTGTTACCAAGCTTTCTGAGTAGCAGCGCTCACGTGACATGTTTATAGCTACCAGTAAACCAAGCTGATATACTGTGTAGAAAACATGAGTGGAAACCATCTAATGATAACAAAGAGACTGTTCAGTCTAAGAACTTACTTTGATATTTAAGACCACATTATCTCTATCAGCCGGAGGACGCGAAGTTACATTATGTTGACCCACATAAGAGCTCAAACTCACCTACACTCAAAATATCTGCTGGGAGTGTTCAAGGAAAGGTAGCAATGCATTTCCCAGGGTGTCTTACTAGACTAAGAAAGCTAACCCTCCTAATGAGAACCTTTTCTGGCTGTATACATTTATCAAAAGAATGGCTAAAATCTTCCCTAACTCATGCCTCTTGAAGCATCTTTAAAATACCTGGAAACAGCCATACCTCAGGGAAGACCGTCTCTTTCACTTGGCCTCCAGGGGAAAAGGGTTGGCTTTTGGGTGTGTTCATAAAACAGTCCATAGGGCATCATTACTATAAATGAAGTGGCCTCCAAGCTTTGCTAGTGGCAGCAGAATTTCTCTCAACTAGGAAGTTACAGACACTACAGCTGAGGGTATGACAGAGAACAGGAGCTCACTGCATGAAGAAAAACAATTATATCTTCCTAAAACAATCCCAAGACATATTCTGCAGGAATTAGATGCCTGCTGCACATTTCTTAAAAAACAACCAAACCCCAAAATAAAACAACAACAACTACAACAGAAAACCCACATAAACTGGTACATGCCATTTTTATTCCACTTATGGACCAGGCTGCATTCCCTGTGACCTAGGGAGAGCAATTCTGCTCTCACTCACATGCGGACATATCCCATATATGTCAGCTGTTTTGGAGAAGAAAAGAGGAACTGATTCTGACAGACCCACACGTTTTAGCATGCAACCTGGCCTTATTTTAACAATAAAAATCAATGCAAATAAACTTTTAAACTCAGAATAAATGATAATGGAAAGAAGTTACACTTGCACATTTTGAAAGGTCTGAAACAGGTAAATGTTTATGCAATGCTGGTATGCATGCATAGCTGCCATATGCATTCTTAGAGCAGAAAGGGTTGCACCCACTTAAATTACCTTTTCCACACTTGAAATCTTTATGCACTAGGTAGGTAAAGATTAATCCATCTTAGAACTTCCAGAATATTATAGCACTTATAGCTGTATGTAGTACAGCTTTCTAGAAGGTAATATATGACAACCACCTCAAAATACCATGTTCTTCGAGACTGCATTAATACAGCAAGATGTACCAAAAGAATCATCAAAAAGTTGTGGGTTTTTAATGGAAAGATTTTTCTCATACTGTGTAAAACAAGCAGACTTCTCAAGCATCTGGAATTTCAAGCAGATGTAAATAAGTGATAATCACAACTGATAATGATGTCCGTATTTCTGCTCCTTCATGTTACCGAAGACAACGAGAGAATGAGGAATAGTTCAGTTAAAAGTCTTTTGCCAGATGTTTAGCAGTAAGTAGTGGAATAAAGTCAGTCTGGCGATTAATTCACACTACTTCATAAGCCTAAAACATATTACTTAGCCTGTGGGAACATAATTGAAAGCAGTAAGGAGAGCATAGAGCCCAGCAAGGCTATTTCCCCAGCTCCCATAGCCTGTGGAATATTTGCTGTCAGCATTGCTGCAAGAAACCACAAGCAAGGGGTGTTGGAGGTGTGCTTGTTGCCTTGCTCGTGGCTAGTCTTTCACTGAGCAGGATGACAACTTGGAAACACCGTCTTAGGTGTCAGCTATATTCCTTAAACCATTCATCAATTCAGAAGCATCATCCTTTTTTGGGGTTCATCATGAGCTCTTAAACATTTTGGGAACCTGAAATCAAAGACTGTGGAACATCATGGAAAAAAACATGAATGAGTAAATCTCGGTCAATGATAAGGGGCAATGACTTTTCTAGGATTTTTGTCTCCTGATGACAGCTGGCAGTATGAACTGAAGGGGCAGGTAAAGAGGTAGGCAGTGTTTAGTACCGAGCACAAGGCCAGCTGCAGAAAGTCCTTGCTTCCTTTGGTTTTCCTGGCTCTCCACGAGAGCAATTTTTCATATTCTGCCTTTTCCAGTTTCTTTCCCCTGTCCCTCACCACTTTTGCTGTTTCTATTAGTGTGTGTCTCTAATTATTTTCCTGCACGCTAAAGTTAAGGGCAACTATGCTTTCCCTTCTCTTAAATGTAAAATAGTATAAAGTTCCTATGGAAGACTGGAGAGCTATCATGAAGTATTTCTTCTTTTTAATTAAGATAAATACTTCACAAACCAATTAAATTTTATGGCACCTAAAAATGCCAGGTAATTTTCCAATTCAAGATTTTGCATAAAACAACCATACTACTGAGTGCCTAATTAAGGAAAAATTGCTATGGCAATGGCAAAGAATTTTTATTTATGGCCCATACATTTTGTCATCTGCCGCTATATCACTGGAGATAGAAGCCTCAAATACCTTCAGAATTTCTTTTGCAATATGGTTTGATTCAGCTAAGTCAAACACCCAAGAGAACAAAAGCTCATAGAAAATAATGTGTGCCATATGTGTCACATTTTTCTCAATGTGAAGATATTTTTAATTCGATGAACTTACTATGATTAAACGCATAAAGTACATGCTAGCCATACCGAGCAATTAAGTGTCAGTAAGGAGCTCTGTTTAAAAGTTAACAGTATTACATGGCCTTGTAATATATATGCACTTATATATTTAGAGAAAATGTATCTGACTATAAATCAAAATACAATGATTCTTTTCTGGAAAAATACACTTTAGAAATGGGAATAAGTTCATAAGACCA
This sequence comes from Falco rusticolus, assembly GCF_015220075.1. Taxonomy (NCBI): domain Eukaryota; kingdom Metazoa; phylum Chordata; class Aves; order Falconiformes; family Falconidae; genus Falco; species Falco rusticolus. The sequence continues at coordinate 83,492,151 of NC_051189.1, forward strand.
TTTCCATATATAAAAAAAACCAATACTTTTTTTGTTGAGAACTGAAACAGGCAGGAGTCATACTTCTGAGCTAAAGGAAATCCTGGATTATAAAAATTGTATATTATATGAAGATAAAAGTAACAATAATAAGAACCGTGTATCATCTTGGAGCATAATTAAGAAGAATACATGGAATGCACACAAGATATTTTAAAGTACAAGACTGAACAATGTCACTTCTTTTCAATTCTACCATTATTTTATATTTTTTTAACTAAGTATGTGAAAAAACCAGACACAGTATACAGTACTTTATGTAAGATAGTTGCAATATGACAGAAGTTAGGACTAAACTGTTGTGTAGAACATAGGGGGAAATCACTTTTTGCTACTCTGTTATTCAAAATAATTCTTTAATCTCCAAACACAAAACCCCCATGGTGCCAACAGCCACTATAGGTACTCAAAGGTTAACCTATAGTTTCAACGTTTCAGGGCTCCAGTTGATATTACTAGTGCTGGTCACATCTATCTGTACAGTTCAACAGTTAGGTATCATGGCTAGAATGAGTTACACTTTCCCTTACAGTTACATTAAAAGTTAAAACTTTCATTCTTTCAATGAGAAGGAATTTGGAATGAAATTGTAAAAGGCCAGTTAAGAAAAATAAAGCAAATAATACCATTAAAGTAGCAGACTATTGTCGCGACGGAGGGAAGACACAGTCACTCAATATGAGTGATCAGCAGACTTCGTTTATTGTACCTTACAGTCACCTTTTATGCCTTGTTATAATTAGCTCATACATATTACAAAAGTTAAGCTCATTATTGGTTAGTTGCCTAAATACCAAGCCCGCCCCTAGTTTCTCTTCTGTAGTTATCTGTTCCCACCTGCAACATTCTTTTCCCACCGAAATCTTCCTGTTACTGTGTAACAAGAACAGCCAAAGACAGTGTATTTTTGCTTTACTTCAGATAAGCTGAGAACGATGTGCATTTTTGTCCAGCCAGCTGGACTATGTCTATGTGAACTTTTTCAGCTAGCCAGTTATCCACAGACTATGTTTTCAAATGGATAAACTCGATCAAAATAATTATGGCACAGCACACATTTTCAAAATGGCTGAGATACAAAGAATAGTACTATGAGAGTATGGCACATGCCACGTCAGGCTGTGTCTGTTCAAAGAAAGACCATTTAATTTTTTAAAGAAAGTTACATGGCTTTAGCACTGTAATAGCCTTATGTATTGTATGTTCTGCATCAGCACTCAACCAAAATGGCACTGCCTTGCATTGAATTTTAAACTTATTTTATGGAAGGTTTTTAAAGCCACCAAACCAGAAAATCTGATGTTTGATAAAGGAACAAAGCTTTCCTAGAGCATTAAACCCACCGATGGTAGGTATTTGAGACAGTCTTGGAAAGAAGTATGGCAAAAAATAAAAACCACTTATGTATCTGTCTCTTGCATAGAAAACTTCATTGCTTGAAGTCCAATCACATGAAATAAATAGTAAGAAAGGAAAAGTTTATCTGTATGATGAAAACAGTATTCAAGCCAACATCAAAAGATAAATACTCTGAAGGCAATATTTCCTGAAAAAATGAAGCTTTCCTTTCTTTCACCCTTCCTTTCTCATGGCCTGACCTCAACAACCTTGTTGTTGTTGAGAGTGCTTTCTCACTCTCTCAAAAACAAACACTAAAATACAGCTTCTCCGTATTTACAGGATCAGATGAACACTTGGAAAAACTACAGCAGACATGCAATTTTGAAAATTTGCAACACACAAATTGAAATATTGGTACCCCCATCTTATCCTCTTTTTTATTTCAGAGGCTCTTTCAACCTCTGGTGTGCAACCTATACACACGAATGTTAGTCTGAGAAGGTGAGCTCCAGGTATGAGGGCTTTGGCACATGGCCATTCACCACGCTACAGGTTTTGCACAATGTTTGCTGTTCAAGTTATGAATGAAAGTAAAGACTGAGGTCACAGTAAAGGACAAAGGTAACTGCAACAATCTTAAGAAGTTCTGTGAATTATTCTCACAAGCACATACTTCTAAATTCTTATGATTTCCACATAGTAAAAATCATTTTCATAAGAAAGAGTGAAGCCATGATAATTCCTATGCTGAATGAGGGCCTCTGGCCTCTGTCGGGGGAATAGACAGACATAATTGTGTTATTATTATTTCATTATTACTTCTTGCATCATTCACTTAGCACTGCACTACACAGGGGTTAGCGATACTAACATCTGCAATTGAAAAACAACTTCAGTCCTACCTTTTGAAAGAATGATAGCAGAAAGATTACTTTCAGGATAAATATGTAACTTCAGACCAAGCAGATCTTTTCATTTTTATGAGGGCTTCCATCAGTGATGTGCAATATTTTTCAGTCTTTACATTTTTTCATCCATTAATTTTTGTACTGTCATACTGTGCTTATTATTTCAGAACTCAACATTTAAAGATAAATTTTAAAATGAAAATGGTTACAGTTATCTTGCAAAGTTTTGTTTATTTCACACATCATATTGCCTTAATACTACTTTTTTCCACATTACCTGAGACGTAACTGGGAAACTTGTGTAATATGAGATCTCCATCTATGCACTAACCTCCAGAGCCCTGCTGTAGTCTCAGTCTGACTTCTCTTTACATTGAATGTAATGCCATGTTATGTTGACTTATGAAGATGAATAATGCGGCAGGGCAGACTCCTTTCTGCAGTTTCTACTGACAGTTTTTTTCTTGGTTATTGTATTTGGAGTTGAAGATGGAAAGTAACATAACATTATTAATGATGCTGATGCTTCCAATTGGCATTGCAAGCTTTACGACTGGGGATACTGAGCCAATTTGGACAAAAAGATTGACAGCAAAAATATAGCAATGCATATAGTAATCACAGACACCAAGGGCCATGCTGCCTCAAAGGCTGGTGCTGCTTCCCAGCATGTCCGAGAGCATTTCGTTGCACAGAGTGGGGCAAGAAAGCCATAAAGAAACATTATGGCACTAGCACTAACCCTGATGTAACACAGTACCCCTTTATTTTCCCCCAGAAAGGTTTTGCTACTGTACCAGGAGAACCAGGATACAGCTGGGGGAAAGGAAGAGCATCTGGGACAATGTTACAGCCCTGTATCTTCTGTAGCTGCATACATAGGAGTTGAGAGCCTTGAGATGTTATGTTCGCTGCTGGCAGCAGATATTCTCTCCAGAACTGTCAAAAGACCAAGAGGCTAGAAAGACAAAAAATTAGCCAAAGGCCATCTAGGCCAAATGTCTCCTGGATCCAGCCCCCGATTTCTACATTCAGCTGAAGTCAGATCAAAGATTTAGATTATTTCCAATAGGTATTAATAAAATACTGTAACACTACAAAAATATTCAGAAAATTGTTGAGTATTGCTTCTCTTCAAGCACAAATATCCTGGATTCTAAAGCCATTACTTTTCCTGCACAGCTCCTGTAGTATTTATTCTTGGTGCCATCTATAGATAGTCTTTACTGTAAAAAAGTTAGTCCAGCAAGACAGTGAAAGGCATTATGATCACAGATATTTTTTTTCTAATACAGACACTGTTGGGCTCTTATTAAGCAGAATTAAAATTGCAGTTGTTATTAAGTTACACCCAAGTATGATTTACCTAAACTCAAGACTTCAACTCGTCTTATTTCTTTTCATTTTTATAATTCACTCAAATAGTCATTGAACATTGTTATAATTAAAACTGTAATCTGAGCAGAAAGTCAAGACACAAGACCCAATCTAAAATAGCTATAAAATTTGAAAAACAGTTTCTTCAGTCAGCATACTGTAAAGATGCAGTATTTTGTACAGGCATGGTTAGGCTGATACGAAGGAATAGATACTTTGAAGTTGTACCAAGAAGAACAGGAAAACAAAACCTTCTAATCCCCGCTTCCAAAACTCCTACACAGAAAAAAAATCCTCTTCTTCAGGAAAATGAAGAGAAAAGAAATGCGTTATTAATAGGCCATGAAGAAAGGAGCACAGTAAAACAACTTTAATATATGCAATATTATGTATTGTGTCTCTTGCACACATGTACCATCACGATAACTTAGCTGCTTTATAATGGGGGAGAGACAAGAAAGTTGTTATTGAAGTCTAAATGAAAAACCTCTATTTGCCATAATATTTGCCATTAGAAAAAAAAAGAATGGATTCATGTGCATGTGGGGTATACCAGATTTCAATTTGTTTTATGAAATCAAAAAGCATTACATGTAGAACTAATACCAATTCCATGACATTTCCCCATATTCAGTTCTAGATCATGCTTGCGTTTGGCTCTCAGCTGAGCCAGAGTATTTCCCAAACAATTCTTTTTAGTTTTAAGTTTTAGAAATTACTTGTTTTAAATTATTACTTAGAAGAAACAGTGCAAAGTGCTTTAGCTATGGTATATAGGGCCTACATGAGAAGGAAGAGCTCTTCAGTTGATAGTTCATCTAGGTTCAGCTGAAGAAAAGCAAAACAAATTCAGAAATAAAAACCATGCCTTTAACAATACAGGAAATAATACACTAGAATAACTTCCCAGCATTGTACTGGATTATGCATCAATTCCTAATTTCAGATCGACTGTCTTTCAAAAATTATGCAATAAATCAGCCGCTGCTTTTGAGAAAAACACTAGGATTGTTGGCTGAAATCTTATGTCTTACAAAATGCATAATGGATTATCAGAATGGCCCCCTTTATCCTTACAATCTACTAAAACAAAATCTGAATGGGTAACAGCAGAAACATCAAATGAAGGCAGACGTTTATAATCATAAATACAAGTGGGTAGGAGGACTAAGCAGACAGAAAAGCTTTTTTTACCTCACTTTACACCTTTAGAAGAAGGGGTATCACCCTTAGGATGTCAGTATACTCAATTATGGTATGTGTTCTGAAAGGCACTGATGTAAATAGTAAGGTTTTCATGGAAATGTGTTATCAATTGCATTCAGCCACAAATCATTTAAGATGTGATAGAACTAGAAAGAGAAAGCAAACACGAAAAAAAAAAATTGTGTGTGTGGATGTTAACGTTAATACAAAAAGAAAAACTTAACTGATGCGTTCTTTCATATCATAGCCAACAACAAATACCTTTAACGTCTCTTTATTAGAATTGTAACATCTTTGCCAAAGACAGGCAAAGGTGTAAGACATTTTGTTTCCAAATACGGTATAGTGTACACAGTGAATTCTTACAGTTTATATGGTGAACTGTACGACAAGCCTCTACCAACATTTTCATGGCTTCATCAATCCCTGTCAGGTAACGTCCTCTGGCATCCTTCCTATTTACCATCTTTTCCCTGTTTTATATGTACCCCGGAGTCCAGATTATTTAATTAGCCAATAAACACTAGCAGGGAAAGGTTTGCCTATTGCTCCTTTTGACTGTTCAATTGCATGTTATAAACTGATTACTTGTTGCCCAGTGATGCAAACTGATTACCTGATTTAAAGCCCTTAATTAAATAGCCACTCATTAAACCCACAGTTAAATAGAACATGTGATATTTCGTAATTAAAACAAATTGTTGGACAGAATATCTTTTAATTCAATAGATTTATATGATCGCTTAACAGTATATTAAGGGTGAATACAAAAGCAGCACTGTGACTGAGGAGAAAAAGGGATATACCGTATGCTCGAATGGGAAGTAAATATGTAACAACCAATAGCAAGCTGTTATTTATAACAGCTATTAGCATTTTATATCACTTTTAAACTACCTCACTGTTAACTCACTCACTAGGCCCAGTTTCTAATACCTGTATGTGTATGGTGTGTTTCCCATGAGGTGACTTCTGCTCTCTAAATAGAGTATTTGTCTGGGGCTGCCACCTACTATAATTAGAATAAACCAATCCAGATTCTCCTTGTCACAATATAAACAAACACAAAATCATTCCAATTCAACATTGAAGTATTTGATTTTTTTTCCCTTCCTTGATAAACCAGTTTCCTTCCTAGTGTTTTTCCAACATCACCATTTGCTTTTTTAGCTCCAGCGCTGCTTCCTTTCTTTCTCCTCCTGACTAGCAGCACAGATCTTTCCAGTTCCATCCTTGTCACTCAGCCACTGTGATTCTCCATCCTGAACTACTCCATTCCCTTATCCCTAGCTATCTGATGCCAGTCAGGTCATGCTGCTTTTTCAGACAGGCAGCTAGCTCTTTTTATGTCCTCCCAGGACAGTACATGGACCAGTGGGACTAGACTTAAGAGGAGAGACGGAAGGGAGGTGATTTTTCTCACAGCAGGGTAAAAGGTAAGATAAAAACAGCTTACGCAACTCAATACAACAGGAAAAATACCACTATGAAATATCTGGTTACCTTTGCCCAGGATAAATATTAAAAACAACAGCCTCTTTTCAAGGGGAAGAAAAAAGTTATCTTTAAATCACAAGTTTTTTGCTGGTTTATTCTTCAATAGCCCCTTTGCTGCCCTGTTGTACATAGGTAGATTTTAACCCTCTTACAGAATAAATGTGGATCAGGAGTAAGAATTCTGCCAGTTTTCACAGCTGAAGACAGAAAGAAAAAGAAGAGGAAGAAAGTATAACACCTTTCCTCTTCACACTTAAAATCCTCATATTGTAGAGAATAATGACCCAAGAAATTGAAGTATGTTTCAGGTGAATATTTTTTTTTGAGGGCCAAGACCAAAAAAATAAATCTGAATGCAGTATGCCCAACATGTCTTCTGTATAATACAGAGTACTTGTGGTTTTTTAAATTAAAAGCAGACAAATAATTTCCTGGTTGGAAGCTTCTGAATAATGGCACTTTCCTTTATTTTTGAGCTCCTCTGACTTTTTTTTCTTCTGTCAGTTAAAAATAACTTGATAAAAATAACTGTATAAAGAATAACTTCATAAAATGCTTATAGCTTAATCCTCTAATGAGAATTAGCACAGAGTACCAATTTTATTAAAGTGCATTTAAAAATCTTACCTACTTGCTGCTAAAAACTGAGTTATCTTAAAGTCAAGTAAGTGTCAAATTAAATCTCACTTTTATCTTTCAACAGAAGGCTCATGAAGATCTGAAGAGCTGTAAGATTAAGGCAGCATAACTAATAACTAATACAAAAGAAAAATCACATTTGATTTTATTTTCAGGGTATAGTGCTCTATGCACACCATGGAACTGGACTCACATCTTGACCAAAAGTTTTAAGCTCCATTAGCACAGCTGCCTATGCCAGGGCTACAGCCATGACCATGAAAATACAGATCTGAGTAAAGCCACAACCCTATTTGTTATGTGACAGCACCGATGAAATGTTTTTCGCCACTTCTGTAAAAATGAAGGCAATTCACGGACAAACAGTCATGCAGAAAGAGCCCCAGTCAAGAACCCAGTATTTTAAAATAATATTACTAGAATATACTACGCATAATCCATCTTCGCTACTGATAACTACCATTAAGTTGCAGGCATAGTACAACTCCAAACTTAATCAGTCATCATGAAACCTAGTCTTTTCTCACTGTTAACTACAAACATCAGCTGAAAGCCTTTTATTTACAATCTTCCCAAGCAACCTTTCAGCCCCGCTGTTTTACTGATCAAGGAGATACAAATCTGCAGCAATGAGAAATTTGGCTGCCTAGGTATCAGATCTGATGTGAAGTGAGGAGGTTTGTACTCATTTCAGGGGTCCATGTATCTGTTTCTAAGCCATAGTACTTATTTCCACACAAGAAGTGTTCTGAGAATATCCCAGTTTTGCTGGTAATGGCATATATTATTTAATACTCCTGAAATTGTGGCCTGTGATAAATTTAAAAACAACAAAAAAGTCCATTTCTCAAATTAATTTATTCTTGTGTAAGTGCTATGGTAAAAAATGAGTATTTTCCATTAGATAAAAATATAGTCCAGCAGCAATCACTACAGTTCTTGTAACTCCCTCCCCTTTTTTCCCCCAGGAAAAACTGCATGAAGAACCAAGCCAAATGGTAAATGCCGTAGTTGCCAGACCAGACCTGCCCTGACTGACTCCCTGTTCCTTCACTGTACTCCCCACTTTGATCACCCTATGGTTTTTTCCTTTATACCATCATCTTTCTCCCTCTCAGTGCGTCTCTCCATCCAACTACTTCCCCACGCAAATATAATAGGATCATGGAACTTACACAACGCTACTACTATTACTCGTTTGGTGCACCCTTCACGCTATATACGCTTTAACTGAGTGGCCAACAAACGGTTCAGGATGGGATGGGAACTCTTGACTACCTTCTGTCTGCCCAGTACCTAGCATGACAATGTCCATCCTCGATTGCCTGATCAATGTAATGAAGTTTAAGATTACAATTCATGTGGGGTTAAATGATCTCTGTTACGGTAATATCTGAGTATCTAACCATTTTTTATGTATTTCTTCTTACATACCCCATTAAGTAGGGAAGTGTGGAGAACTGGGAAACAGAGAAATTAAGTGCCATAAAGCAGTAACAAAACAAAACAAAATAATCACATAAGCATCTAGTAGCTACTGCCTTGTCAATTGTGTCTCAGCACCAAAATCCATGAGAATCACTGCCTCTTCTCTCAGGATGAAATTCAACCTCTGTATCACCACTATCCTTTTAAGTGCTCCCATTGGTCTCGCTTTTGATGCCATAGCATCTAAAACTCTAAATACAGTATAGTGTATCAGTAACCACTCTGCCTCCAGCTATTTCAATAACTGTCACAACAAATATGGAGAGCAGCTGAATTGACCTACATAACTACTCACTCATACAGTTACTTTATTTTCACAGCATTGCCACAATGGGTTAGCTTGCTGTATTTTAAATCTTTATTTTGTTGAAATAATGACAATCTTTGCATTGTATTTTCATGCATATGCATGTGAAAAAAACCCAGCCTTTGTTATCACAAACGTTTTTAAAAATCTACAGTGCTTTCAGTTTCTGTTCTCCTGAGAGTCTGAAATATGAGTTGCTATTCACATCTGAGGTATCCCTCTCACTGGGTGCAAGTGAAAAATTGCTAATATTTGAGTGCATTAATAAAGATAATTATATTATTTATTAAGAGTATATAGTAACCAACTAAAAGTTACTTAAGTTACCATAAATTTGCCATCATAAAAGAATGATCAGAGTATTTTCATAATATATTAAGAAAAAAATGCCTACAGCATGAAAAAATATCACAAACATCTTTAATGATAACATTGATCTGTTTTCTTCTAGGGACCTGATTTTGAGAGACATACAAGGCTGAAAGTCCAAGACTACAGGCTGGAGCGGGGTTTCTTGTTAAGGTACAAAATGAAATGGTATTATTTCAGTACCAGAAATATTCAACAAAAAACTGTCCAATCTATTTTTAGAAAACAGCATGTATTAAACCCCTGGATTTTGCTTTCCAGAATCTGACCTTTCAAAATCCAAAACGGACTAAAAATGACAGCAATAGAGATTATGAGATACTTCTTTCAGAGATGATAAACCAGATTTGTGATTAAGTTTCAGTTACATTCTACCTAAATTACAATGTAGTATATTTATATGACTAATTCATGAACACCAGTAGAATTTTTTTGTGGTCCAAAAAATTTGAGTTCCTGTAATGGGAACTGATAACATACTTTGTTGCTTAAGAAGGAGCGCCACCATCTTCCCTGCTAGATGAACTTGCAAGAGAAAGCAGCTGAGAAACACAGCAGAACTGAAGAATGACTTAAAAACTAACCCCCACTCCCCCATCTGCACATACAGATCCTCAGAAAATGCTTCCTTTGCACATAAAAAAATAAAATAAATAAATGCTGTTCAAAGCTCTTAAATAAAATAACTCTATCAGAAATTGTTTGGGTCCTTTTCTTTGCCCCCATTCACCAAACCATAGGAAACAAGTTGTTTTAGATGTACTGCTGAACCCTACTAATCCATCCTTTGCAAAAAGTATTTGCTTTTGTATGGTAAGCAAAATGTGTAAATTTGTGTCCTAGAATAGCTAAGCCTCTGGCCTCGTAGGGTGACAGTGGGTCATGAAGGGGTGAAAAACTTGTCTTCACCAAGCGGACCTGCATTTTGACAGTCTGCTGACCATCACCTAAGCTTGTTATATTATTTCAGGATTTCTTACATAACACAGCATAAAAGATGAGCAATCAGCAAGAACTGACTGGAGCAATTTAGCAAACTATTTAAATAACAGACTTTTTAAACGCTCCCAATAAAATTTATCAATCCTGTGTGACTTCATAGCAAAAGCTACAGAACTATAACAGAGACATTGATATTGAAAGTAACAGGACATACTAGGAGTGGGTAACTGTCCAAGCCAGCACATCCTAGCATGGCTGCAAAGGATGACAACACCAATTAAAGGGATCACTCTGTGCACTCTATTAGATAATTATCCAGATAAGGTCAAGGCTCACATTCTCCTCAAGTGCTCTGATAATGGTTTATTACAGCAGCCCATTTCAAGTTACATTAGGCTGACAGCTGGTATATGGAATACATTTCAGCACAGCTGCAAGGAAACAATCGGGAGGTTAATGGGGAGCCCAGCAGTCAGAAAGGCAGGCTTCTCCTCTCCCCGCTTCCTCCGCAAGGGCTCAGAAAGCAGCACATCAGGCTGCGCTTTCTGTGCCACCCCAACAGGATATGCACCCCAGTGTGCATTACTTCTGTGGTCACAGGAGACCTGGGCATTGAACTGACAGCTTCTGCATCCATGGGGTTTCTGCTGATGGACTTTGAAGATGAAATGTCTCTTGCGGCTTTAGAGTCCACCCCTGGGATTCTTGTTATTTGCACAAGCCCTGCACAGATATCACAGTCAAGCCCTACATATTAAAGCTATTTAATAATTTTAATGAAGTCCTCTTTTCATCTATACTTTATTTATAAACCTGACTCTTCTGAAGCATATTGTAATAATTAAAAACTACTAAAACATTGTTGTTATATATATAATTTTAAAATTAACCAATGCATATATGCACTTGTAAAGCCCTAGCTAAAATACAGAACTTAATAAAAGAATGTACTACTTTCTTCCACTGATTTCAATGAACGTTGAATTATACAGAACTTAATAAAAGAATGTACTACTTTCTTCAACTGATTTCAATGAACTTTGAATTATGCCTGCTGGCACTCTGCCCTTCAAACACCTGCTGTAGCTGCAGACTCTTATTTATTTGATATTAAGAGTTTATTTATGGACGAAGTCTTCAGAGAAGGCACATTATGACTTCCCTATATAATTAAAGCCCTTCTTAATTTTTTGTAATATTCTGAGAAGCCAAGATAACCAAAGTTAGCTTCTTAAATCCACACTTTAAGCAGCTGTTTAAGTGAACTCATTTAGAACAAAGAAAACGAAACCAAAAAACTGTGCACATTTCCTCTTGACTTCAGTGACAGCTGCTAAATACTCAGAACAGAAAATCAAGTCGCACATTCAGCTGCCTTACTTTGATTTAATTCATCATACCGTGGTTCAGAAATCATGGTCAGATAAGATTTTAAATCAAAATTTCAAATTTAAGCTTCATAGGTTTTTCACCTCCCAGGATTCCACTTCTTAGATTAGAAAATGAATTTGGCTTTCTGACATCAGTGAGATTGCCTCAAATAAAAAAACAGATTGTGCTCTCTTGTGTCTTAGGTTTAACACTGGCCTATTAACTCTACTCTTTGAAACCCTTTCTAAATGTCAACTAATTAATCCTTACAACACAGTGGGAAGTAAATACTACGTTTTACAACTCAGAGAAGCAACAGCCACACCTGCAAAAAGAAGTCTTTAACAGCAGGCATGAAAGCTCAGAAGTTCTGTCCTCAATCCACATCAGTAGATCTGGGCATCCTACTGCACTGTGCACACTGGCCCTGTAGGCTGTCCTGCTCAATCGTTTATCAAGAGCAGAAAGTAAGTGGTGGCAGTGCACATGCATCAACAGTCTTGCTGTTACTGCATAATCTTTTGATTACACCACTCTGTCAAGTGACTAAAATAGCTATCTTGAGACAGCACGCTATCTTGCAGCACACTTTTTGAGGTCTCATAGTAATTCCCTTTGTAACAAGAAAATTACTCTCTACCTCCAGCGAAAGGACACTACCAGAAAAGGTGCGCCAATGAAAGAGCTGGTTTCAAATAGTTTCATCAGTCAGCCTTTTCCTCCTGTTGAGAATTTGTGACAGATCATGACTGTTTGTTAGTTCACAGTATGCTTTATGATTTTGCTCGTGTGCTTAGAATGTCAGCTGCCTAAATTGTGCTGATTGTAAAATGAGTAAACATTTCATGGGGTCCAAGAAGCTAAGATGCCTGGATACACCAGACAGAGGCCCTAACCATGCATGGCACGCATCTTCACAGAATTGCAAAATGGCTGAGATTGGGAGGAACATCTGGAGGCCATCAGGTCCTCCCCCCCTGCTCAAGCAGGGCCACTTACAGCAGGTTGCCCAGGAACTGTGTCCAGACAGCTTCTGAGTATCTCCAAGCATGAATACTCCACAACCTCTCTGGACAACCTGTGCCAGTGCTTGGTCACCCACACAGTGAAGAAGTGTTTCCTAATGTTCAAGAGGAACCTCCTGTGTTTCAGTTTGTGCCCATTGCCTCTGGTCCTGTCACTGGGCACCACTGAAAAGAGCCCGACTCCCTCTTCTCTGCATCCTCCTTTCAGGTATCAGTATACATTGGTGAGATTCCCCCAAGCGATCTCTTCTTGAGGTTGAACAGTCCCAGGTTTCCCAGCCTCTAGTCTTATGAGAGATGTTCCAGCTCCTTAATTGCCTTGGTGGCCCTCCTCTGGACTCCCTCCAGTATGTCCATGTCTGCCTTGTAGTAGGGAGCCCAGAACTGGACCCAGTGCTCCGGATGTGGTCTCACCAGTGCTGAGGGGAACGATCACCTCCCTTGACTTGCTGGCAACATTTAGCCTAATGCAGCCCATGACCTCAATCAACTTAGTCCACCAGAACTTCCAGATCCTTTATTTGGCATGATACGAGTGCATTTGGAGAAGTGTCAGTGATATACCACACCAAAATTCAGTCCAGCCTGTCATGATGATGGATGTTTAGAAAAATACGTGAAAAGCTCTCCGCAAACAAAAATGCATTCAGCACTTGTTGGGGTTTATCTGTATTGATGAGACATTTCAATGGCTTAAATCTTTCTTAACAACTTTTTTCCCCGAAACTGCCTATCTGTAGAAGGTATTTTCCAGTATTATTTTTTTCAGACAAGTGAAATTTGAGTTTGTGAGTATAGAAAGCATTACTAAGATACTTAAGTCTAGCAAAGACATAGTATGTGTTCATCCTTTGTCACGCAGTATTTCAGCAAGTATCAGTACACAAAAGTAGAGTTTAAAGTATACACATTTAGAGTGAAAGCAGCATGGTGAGAGTTTGACAAATGCATATGTATCAAGCAGCAACATTTTTTTCTTGAAGCTTAAGACACCTTGCCCATAGCAGGTCTGGGGTTTTTTTATTACTTTCTCCCTTTATATTTGCGAGTTTTAAGCAATAATTCACTACATAGTTTAACAACAGTTTGATACTTAATTAGAAAGCAAGAATACAAAGCTAAGTCCTTCAAGTGTTGAGTAATAAACCCAGCAGCTGTACCAATGAGGCAACATTTTGAAGATCTGACTGTACCAAAAGAGCAAAGTACGCTATCTATGAATAAACTTTTTGAAAATATTTAGACAACTTCCGTCTGGGATTTTATATATTAAATATTTTATTCTTACAATGGTGAAAGAGTGTGAAAGCAAGTGTTTAGTGTTTAGAATAATCCAAACCAAAAACTTTTGAAGTACCTTTTAGACCAAAGGACTTCTGCTCTTCAGGGTCTCCCATCTCCCTCCTCACTCTTCTCACAATGTCAAGCACGACACACTGATATTACAGGGATTCTCCTTATAAATCATGCCTGCCCTCCCACCACATATGCACAAGACGAAACGCCTGTAAGTACAACTGCTCCCTACTCCAACCAAGACCCTTTAATACAAATGGTGTACAGCAAGCCAGCTTGCCTTTCAGACTTACATCTTACTCTATGTCTCACTCATATCTTACTTTATTTCTACAGAGATTTTTCACAAAGATACTGTTATTCAGCTTCCTTACACTTCTTTCGGGGAAAAATAGTACAAAATATATTTTTTCTCATACTTAATTAGCTTAATGGAACAGACCTTTATCCTTATAGGAATTCAACATATTCCAAAGTGTTGGAAATGATCCAAATTTTGATCTGTAAAACGTTAACAGTAATGATCAACACTACACATATAAAACATCTAGTGAGAAACAAAGCCTAAGTTTGTATTACGCAGTAATGATAGGGTTGAAAATCCTGTTAAAAACCACTGGTATTTCACTGTTAAAGTAAAAATTAATGAAAAAATATATTAGCCAGTATACTTAAAACAGCATGATTATTCTCACTCCAAATCTTCTGCAAAAGTTAGACTCATCAGGACACAGTCACATAATGACATACGATGAAAATGTGAAAAAAAGCAATTAAACAAATGAAAGAATGAAACTGGATTAGGCTAGGACATGAGTAAATATTAGCTTACTTGCTTTGGATAGACAAAATGTAACTTGAAGACACTGTTGCTCAGAAATACAGAAAGGTAATATGATTTCTCTTATTTTTCTCCTGGTAAGGACCAATTGTTTATTTGCTTGTATTTTAGAAGACAGAATTACAGGCATCCAATGTTAAGTGGACAGAAGATGAGAGCGAAGTTGTTTATAATTACTAACAGAACAAATCTATTTCATATTGAAATAAATTATCTAACATTACAGAAAACATTATGTTCAATACTGTTGCTGATTATTATATCCTCATACTATGTAGTTATGTTGGCAACATTAAGGTTTACATTTCCCATCTTCTTTCTACTCATTGGCTGAAATAGTTGCTATTGTAGCACACAATAAACCTGCCTTTGTCTTGGGATGGTCTTAGGTACAAAAAAATCCCTATTTACATCACGAAAAAAGGTCACTGTGTATCCCACTTCCGTGGCATACTGCAGGAGAAATAAAATCTGGTTATAAAGCTAGACTGTAAGACTGATTTTTAGACAGGAGTCGAAAGAGAGAAGGTCAACTTAACAGATACCAGTTCCTATCTATAGCAACTAATCTGGCTGCTAAAAGCGAGCAAAAAAACAAACAAAAAAATCACTAAATGTTGGAACTGACTGTCCTCCCATCAGATTATTCTATCAAAGTGAAGACCTCATCATCTTAGATGGAAATTGGAGGAATGCATCAGCAAGAAGTACCAGAGACTACTCTTACAAGAATTTTGATCCTACCTCAGAAAGGAGTGAAATCCATTGAAGTCAATTAAATTTTTCATTCAAAACAGTCAAACATACAGGAAATTAGTTACCTAAAAAAAAAAGTAGCTACAAAAATATTGTGAATTGGTTTTGCCATACTAAATTATAAAAAGTATATCCTATTTATCAGGTACATTTTAATTCAAGGAAAAAATTTGCATCCAAGTAGATGGCCCTAGGTTAAAATGTTCCAACAAATATTTTTTCATCTATAGAGTTGCCTACAGTTCAAACGTGCTGTAAGGGTTAACACTGTTATCAGTACCTATGGCATTTCCTCATTGTAAGTGCACAAAATAGTGAATATTGGTTGAAGTGGTAATAATTACAAATTTGAATGAACTTTTAAAGTGGTTCCATTGCATAGAGTGTTGAAATGTTACAGCAACTAGAACTTTTTTTCCACCAGATTCATTCAGGAAAAATTCCAAGCAATGCTGAAGTAGCTCTTGGGAAATAATTACTAAAATAGTAAATGGAGTTCATAATCAACACAGATGCTAACTTAATGAAGTACAGTTTCCTCCTGAATAGATGGTATGTCATGTCACCCTAGCTAACCTACAGGTCACTTGAAATCCTTGAAATCCTATCTTGAGAAACTGAAAGAAACTGCTACAGGAATGCTGGCTTAAGATCACATTCCTGTTGGAAATGCTTTGATTTGGAGAAGCTGCAGCTACTCATCTCTGCAATTTATCCTCAGAACAATGAAGGACCTGGAGGTAAGAGGAATGAAAGGGAGGAAGAGTTCTAGTCATGATAGTATCATGATAGCTATGACAGAAATAACTTCAATAACTAGTTTCATCAATTTAAAAAAAAAACCTCAAATGTTCTAAACAATTTGGGCCTATTCTGTAGGCTAAAGCTGTAGGCAGATCACATTTGCCATCTATGAGAAAAACTGGAACTTTTGGATCCATTTTGTGGTTTATTTAAAATCTATTTTGTTACAAATCAACAGATTGCCGTATTGTTTAAAATCTGTAGTGGAATTTTTTTGTTACCATCCAAATACAGCTTGGATGCTGCCTTTCAGCATACTGCAGAGAGTTTTGAAATTCTTAACATACCCAAAAAAGGGGAGCCCAAAGTGCCAAGGCAAAAAACCCCACATTTGAAAGCTAGGTTGCAGTAACTGATTCAACAGAACTGGGAGGGCTGGGGGGTGTCAACCAGGCTGAAAGTTCATCCTTCTCCAGTTAAGAAGGGTCCTGACAGGCAAACCCAGGTTGCGTTAGAAATCTGCTCCAGTGCCAGCCCTTCTCTATCTCGGCTACATGCCACCATCTATGTCCCCAGCTGCTGCAGCTAGACATGCATTAGTGGGGCAGTTACATTCAATATGTTGTTAGCGCATTTAATGTTTCAGCAACTCACAGGTCTAAAGCAAGCCTACTGCTTCTCTCTGGGGTTGTGCTCACCCTTTTGATGTTCCTCTGTCTCCTAAGGTTAACAGTTTCAGTCTTCTTCCAGCTGAGTGGAGGGAGAGACACACAAGTTATGAGCATCCTGAGGTACTTGCTGAGAGCAGTACAATGTTCACAGTGGGGGTCTCTTCTTCCCAAGTCTTGGGGTTCTGCTTGGGGCTGTTACAAATCTCCTTGCCACATCCTGCCTCCTTCTCCCTGCTTCCCAGGCAAAGTTTGGGAACCACACGCTACCCTGTCCCAGCCCTGTTATACTGGAGGGGCTGTTTGTCCCACAGTTCACTAGGTAGGGGTGCCAGCCCCTGCCCTGGGCGCTCCCAGAGCAAAGCCAACGTGGAGAGGCCACAGGCACGTGGCCACCAGACGACTGCTGCCACAGCTAAAACAAGCTCCCACCAAGGCCGCACCGGCATGTCCTGAGCCCCTGCACCATCAGGTCAGCACTGTGGCCTTCTGCTAATGCCAAAATCATAGTTACTGGATTACAGGGTGGGAGGAATGATGGTGAATTCAGCTCCTGCAGAGTCTGCTTTTGGCCTATTTAGCCAAAACAAAACTTTAAAGCGTGTGCAATATAGGATCAGTCAAAGGCAGGAAAATAATCAGTCTGATTAGTGTTTTTAATTTTAAGAGAATGGCTGGCAGAAAGGGAAAGACTGCTCCCACAACACCTTGGCTGTTGCACCAAGTTCTCAATATAGACAAGGATACAACAGCTGATTACAAACAGACTATTTTTTGAGGAGAAGCCCAACAGACTGCCTAGGAAGACCGCCTGATGGGGCTTGCAGAATCCAGAGCTAAGTGCAGATAACAGGGTGCACAATGGGTTGGGTTTTTTCTGGCCAGAAGCATAGGACTACAAAGGCACATTTCTGCATTGGCAGCTCTTCCAGTGGCAGCTCTGCCAACACCCCTTCTCAGTGGAGTCAACAAGAGGTGCTTAGATGGAGACTGCAGCTGCTACGGGGGAAGTTCCAGCATGCAAAGGCCGCTAAGGCCCTGGCAGATGATTCTCAAGACAAAGGTCACAAAGAACATGCTTTATCCTACAAGACAGCATAAAGGATGGCTGACAGTGACAGACCCTGGACACCCATTCTGTGGTTTGGGGGGGCTGCACCCACATCCTGCAGCATGCTTGGCTCAGGGGGCCAAAAGCAGTCAACCAGCTACTGCTGGGGATAGATCTCAGAGTCTGGTTTGGCTGCTAGATACAATCAGCTTCACTAGTCTTGATAGTGGCATAAAGGACGATGACTCAGGTCAACATGTTCTCCATAATTCCTTGGCACAGTAAAAACACAGTGATATTCAGGTTATGAGACCTGTTTCAGTGGGTGTCCAACCCAGCTTGGGTGACTGATGACCATACACAAACTACCAACATACACTCTTTTAGAAACAGTTTAATTTAGTCTGTCTTAACCCAGGCAAAAAGTTCTTTGCTTAAGGGACTCTATCTTCCTCTTCTGAGATGAAGAGAAATTGCTTTTAAAGTACTTTATTCTCCTGCTTCTAGCAGATATAACTGCCAGCTCTGAACTCAAAGACAAATAAGGGGAGCAATGGCAAAGGATAGTGAGTTGCCTTAAAAAAGCTAACTGGCTTCCAGGTGCCAGGCACTAACAGGGCTTAACAGCCCTGACCAGCCTCACCTGGGGTCTTCACCCATAGGCTGTGTTCAGGGACTCCACTTACACTCAAACTGGGGCCTTCAGGCCTCAATCCCTAGTCCTGCCTGGACTGCTAGCGAGACCTGTTACTGTCACCACTCTGCTGGCTGGGCTCAGGCACCATGGGGTTGCACCCTGGGTGAGGGCACTGTTGCAGTCACCCTTGGCTTGTTAACCCTCAGGGAGCAGCTCTGCTCCTGCTGCTCCCTCACACCAGAGCTCACCTGTGACAGCCAGCCTTCAGCCTAGTAAAGGACATTCTGGCCTTGGTGCTATTTGAGAGAATGTTTCAGACCTGAAACATTGTGATAGGCTAAAGCTTTTGGCGGCCTTTGTAGCTAATGCATGGAAGCTCAGCCTAGGTGAAGAACTGAAGTGACAATTGACCATTCAGGGACATTCTGGTGAAATACATTGACTTAAAAAAAAAATATAACAGCTGATGTTGGGAATAAATTGATACATTTTCCCTTTCAATTAGTACAGAATCATTAAAAGAAAAGCAGCAGCAAGAATATGCAACAGTACAGTATTTACAGAGACCACTGTGGGTCTTTGTAACTAAGTCACTTCCTTCTGCATCTATTTATGTAACCCATCAAGCTACCCAAGCTGGACAGTTCGTATTTGGGGACCATTTGCATATTTTTAAATTATTTTGGACACACAGCTTGATTAAGATAGGACTGAAAGCAAGTAAGCTTGATCTACTGACCCAGGAGGCAGGCGTTTTTCCACTCAAAGCTAAATTTGACTGTGATGTCTCCATTTTTCTGATTCCTTATTTACTGAGGCTCACCCAAAATCCTTGCAGACAGGAGTGTAAAGCAGCACGTTCAAAGACTATATAATCTATAGTTGTGATTTAAACGACAACATTTTCATATACGAGTTTTCAGATTGCTATATAGGTCAGCATGTAGATGTTGAGGTCCCCATGTAATCCCCCTTTACATCTAAAGGGATAAAGGACAGACAGAACAGGCTGGGAGAGAAGTGGCTCATAAATGGGATTCAGGTGACAAGGCAGGTTGGGATGGGAAACATAAAGCTTCCATAAAGGAAAGTGACCTTTGAAGTCTCTTGAATATCCATGAAATGGGTATTATAAAAATTTTCACATATACAAACACATTTTTTCCTGTTTTTAAAGATCAGGTATCAGGTAATCTAGAAATCTAAAGTTTGCTAGGAAGTTAAAATATAAGTTCATAATGAAAATGAAGGGATAGTTCCACGGAGGTTTTAGTTTCTTTTAAAATTTAGGTAATTAGGGCTCCATAAGGCTGTTAGCCCTTGTGGCAGTAAGCTCACCCATCCTGACCCTGCTTCTGTGACTTGAACTGTCACCCTGAGCTTACTCCAGGCCAGGTTGGTAACAACTGACTTACTGTTTATAAACCAAGAACAATCAACCCAAGGGGCTTTGAGCAGGTTGCCTTCTAGTTCCTGATGTTGTTTTCCTGGTCATGGCCAACTTTGCGAAGATGCTCAGTGCACATGGTATAGCCAAAGCACAATCAGTACCTAGCAGTGATTTTGATTTGTGCCCAGCAGATCTTAAGCTTTAAGAGAAACAGGTTAAAGTCTTAGGGAACCTGGCAAAAAGGTTTCTCTTTCCCCTACAGTTTCTACTGAGACTGGGGAATATTTCCCAACCATGGCAGGACATCTGTACCTAAGCATTATTATGACTGGACTTTTTATATTGCAAGATGTACCTTAGCTGTTGCTTCTTGTGTTCATGCCATCCTTTTGCAGAACCTTGGGATCTGTATGGGTCAGCCACAGTTCCAGGTAACAACAATTCAATAATGTTTAATTGGGTTTTTGTTTGATTTTTTGAGTGTGTGTTTGAGGGATTTTGGTGGGGTTATTTTGGATTTTTTAAAATTTGCTCCAGTATAAACTTTGCCAACTGAATTCTAGCAAGACAATTCTGTTATATAAAAACACATACTACGATATAAAGACAAGATACAATAGTCTGTAAAACTCATAGGAAATTTGGCTCATTTCTTCTTTGTCATAGTGCAGAACTAATAAAATAAGAGGGGTTAAACCTTGCCATTTAAACTTTCTCTTTTCTTTAAGAGAAAATCAGAAATGAAAAATACCATACAGTTGGAAGAATAAGTGTTTTGCTTTGGACCCTGCTCTCCACAATAGGAAAATCTTAATTAATAGCTAAATCAAGAGATGAATCAATGATAAACAATGAAAATAACCAGATTAATAGGATATGAAGGTCTGGCAGGTTTTGCCAAACCAGAAACGGGATACACATAAAGTACCATTTCACCTAGAATGTATCCTATTGTGGGTTTACCTGGTTTCTTTCACTCTTTCAAATATGGATATAATTTTTGGTTGGAACAAAATGTCTGCACTGAAAACTATCCAAAAAAGTCCTGCTGGTTTCATGAAACTTTAATTGCAGCAGTAATTGCAAAGGTTTATCTTATTTGAAAAGACTATTTTACTGATCTGTTAATGCAAGAATTAGGAAGTTCATCCTAAATTGTTGTAATACGTATTACTTACCTATGAATTAAATCTGGGAATAAAGAGCAAAAAATATGAAAATAACTGTAGCTTAATCCAGCCCTTTGAAATGGTGAATGAAAACGTGAGGGCTTTTTAACAAACTTATGCCAGGATAAAATGGCACCTTTACATTCAGCTTTCTGAACTGGTAGAAGGATTATTCATGTTCATTTAAGAATAGACTCTGTTATCATCATTTATAAAGGTAACTGCTTTTCTGGGAAGGAAGTCCAAGTCTCTGCTAAAGCTTTAATGTGGAGTAAGGTGTAAGACACTGTGAATAAAGAGGGTAGGAATTGGCACAAAGTCAGCATTTTCATTTCCTTTTGTGAGAAGCCAGATTTCATTTACCATATAAATTTTCAACCGCCTTTTTAAGATGGTTATAAATTCATCACAATTATTTTTCTTTAAAAAGCAATTGCAGCTGAACATTAACAACTGCAATAAAACTAATTTTAATTTAAGCAGAAATGACCTTTGTTAACACTTCTCAGTAAATCCTTTACAAAACCACAGTTCCACTACAGAACACCTGTTCTGGGAAACCTAATGACCTCCTATCGCAATAAGAAATTAACCTGATAGGCAGAAATTTGGGATCAAGTTTTAGGACAGAATTATTCCTCATTGTTCTAACTGAAGTTTTTCAAGGATGTAATCTAATAATCAAACACATTTGATGATATAAATTCCTTAGAAGTTTTCATTAATATTCATTCATTACATTTGAAGCATTCAGGTAGAGAACTACAAGGACACTCAATTTGTAAGTGATCAGAGAGGAAAGAAGTTTTATTTGTGCCACACTTCGACCAGAGCAGATAGTCTTAAATTGCATCAAATACATTAGCTCAAATTAACCCCTGCTGCTGCAGGAAATTCTATCAGCCACTCGTGAGACGGCACCCCTGTATTTACCAAAATGAGCTGCTGCTAGACTGATGGCTTCCGATTGAACAAGATAGCAACTGCAATGGGGGGTGGGGAGTGGGGGTGCATAATCACAAATAATTACTGCTCTTTTAGCATTACCTTGAAAGCTGAGAGGGGGGAAATAGGAATCTTTGTTCAATTTCAGCACTGGCAAAATATTTTTCACTCAAATGTCTTCTACTTCAGTCTCCTTCAGAAAAGGTGGTTGGTACTCACCATTTCTGACACGCATTCAGTCATATACAAGAGATTCTGTTTAAAAGGCTTATAATTCAGTGTTAGGTTGCAGTCCAGGATATTGAAACTCTTAAATCATGGAAATACTTCACCACATATCAGGTGAGAAAGTATTACTTTCACCATTTTCTTCTTAGGTAAGAAGACCTAAATAACTCATGAAATGCTGAATCCTAGCTTGGTGTCTTAACTTAACTTCCTATATTATATATTAGCTTGTGCATTATTTCACTCTCTCCAACCAGAAGAAAGAAAAGAAGCAAAAGTGTATGTCTACACATGTACAAAAATGAGTTCACTGTGTCAGCTGCCACCGCTCAAGCACTGCAGTTTCTCAAAAACTGAAATAAGAATGACCCTACACAGGTTTTATTCCCCCTAGTTGTGGTCAGTTTATTTACTGGTGCATCTGCACTGCCCCACAAAAATCCAGTAAGATGACAGACTGTACAGATACATTATCACTGAAGGGAAAAACCTGCTTGGACCAGCAACACTTGGACCATTTCCTCCACCAGAAAAATTATTAAGTTATCCTTGCTAGAAGATGTCAAGAGCTGCACTATATATTTATCAGAACAAAACCACAAGCTGCTAGCCAGAAAACCAGCCTCCTTGTTCTAAACTAATAGGGAAATAAAGGGAAATAAATGCTGGTCTCTTCTGAACTCAGGTTTGTATTGCTGAACCTCACAGTGGAACTGAAGAGGAGGGAAGAATTTAATTTGCTTTTGCAATGCTTTGTTCAGAGAAACTCTACAAGCATTAGACAGCCTGCCTCTATTCCTTTAGTCTTCATTGCAGCAAAGCATTTAAACACACAGTTAGTTTCAATTGGCTTTATTGGGATTTAAGGGTATGTTAAAGTGCTTCCAATTGTATTCTGAATTGGCATCTCAATGATTAACAGACCAAGAATATTGTCTGTTGCCATTACTGGGAACCCAAAGGGATTTCCGACAATAGAGCGGTCTGTCAAGAGATGAGAAACTGCTTCACAACAGACTGGAAGAGTTTTCATGCAAGGCTTTTTAACTCCATTGCTTTTAGAGTGGATCATATGTACTAGGGAATCAACACACACGGCGGTGTTTCCACAGGCTTCTGAAATACCTTTTATGATATAATTATTTTGAAAATCAAATTAGAAAATGTGTTATTGGAAACATTCGCTAACTTTATCATCCTCCAAGTTAATTACTTCCATGCTCCTGCAATTTACCAGATCCTGTAAAAAAGAAAAATCACTAGATTTGTGTTTCAAAAACATGTATTTTATAATTACAAGTAACAGCTGAGATGATTCTAACTGAAAGGGATCTGAGAAAGACTTCTTATGTGAAGACAGGAAGGGACTTGACATCTTGCAACTTTCTCTTACCAGGAAGGAAACAGTCCTCCCAGCCCACACTGAAACCTTTTTAAGGAAACAGAGAAATAAAAATAGAAATTATGTGATTATTTTTTTTTTAATTTAAAGAAATTAAAATATAACCATGAGGGAATACTATTTCAAGTAAGGACTAGTCAAGTGTATGGCTCAAGGCCAGCTAACAGTATGAAACTTAAAACTGTTATTATTAACCAAAGGTGTTTGGAAAGGGATTTAAGAAATAAATTCCATATTCCAGGTTTACAAGATACTCCAATTAAATGTTGGGGAAAATTACATAGTATTTTTAATTCATTCTTATTGACCAGCAAAAAATTCTTCAAGAACAACAGCTAATTAATGCATTACAGAAGTAGTCAGTCTGTTCATAACCTGGGAAGTGTCATTAAACTGGTAAGTCAAGACTACTAAATCTTAATACCCTTGTAGTGACTTTTCATGTAAGACTACCCAGTATTGCAGTGGATGGTCCAAAGCAGTCCTGTCTTTGATCCTTATTCCTATATCAGATGTGGCTTATTTCTAAAAACATTAACTTTTAGACATTACTGCAACCTCCACCTGCAACACTAGGTCCTGCCAGGTGTAAAATTAGAATCTGTATTTCCAGGGTCAGCACATAAGGCTCAGATTCAAGAAAGCACTTAAGTAAATGGTTTACTTCTAGCATGAGCTCAAAAGCTTTGCTGCAATTCTTAATGGGCTCTGGAGCAGATTTTAAAAATATCTTCTTTACTAAATGAAAAAAAGCCCACCATGTGGACATTAGCTAGCAGAAAATGAAGTGCCCCTGTGGAGCGAAAACTGCTTATATATTAAACTCAGCAGGGAAACTCTCAAGTTCCTTGGCTTGCTGGTACATTTCTCACTTTTTGCCAATAAACTCCATTCATTTGAAAAACGTGATAAAAATAGATCACCGTTCCTGAAATAAACCACATTAAACTGACTCCCATCACACAAGCCCTACGACAAGGCAAGCATTTAGGTAAATTTTGACAGACTTTTGGAATACTGTCCTTGGTCGCAAGAACCGCCCTATGCATGGGAAGTTACTGCAACAAATTATTTCTTCCTTACTAATGAAAAAGAAATCACTGATTCCAGTCATCTCAATATTTAGCAGCTGACAAAGTTCCACACACACCCCTCCCCCCATAAATAAAACTCAGCTATTTAAATATATACAAAGGTTGAAGTAAACACCAAAACTTTCCTTATTTAAATGCTGTCAGTGTTCTTGCATAACACATTTTCAATAAAAAGTGAAAGTTTTGAAAAGAAGGTTAGATCAATATAATTTTATTGAAGGCGCCACTTGTCAATGCTCAAATAATGATGGCTTGCAAATGCATGGAACTTATCTGTTGGGGAGCTGACCAGGCCTCTGCTAAGGTAATGGTGTGCAATTGCAAGCTGGATCTTTACTTCACTTGAAGTAATAATAGAAAAAGGTGAAATAGACACAGTTCAGGGGCTTACCTTCATTCACACCTACAACTTTTATTCAATTGACTACCATGGGCATGCAAGCTTGTAATACTGGTTTTGCCTCTTAATTCTGAATCACTTCTTGCACATATGAATTGCACATCAATGTCCACTAACCTAAACAACCACTCACATCCAAGATGGTTCCACTCTTTCAAGCCATTGTCATCCTACCACCTTCTACTAAGCCCAGAGGCCCACTTCCATGTCAATATATGAAGGAGGCTTATAAGATAGAAACTTTTTAGAGGCCCCCAGTAATAGAAGAAAGGAAGGTTTTATATCAAAAGTGGACAGATTCAGATTAGATCTAAGGAAGAAATTCTTTACAAGAAGAGTGGTGAAATACTGGAACAAGTTGCCCAGAAAAGCTATGGATGCCCCATCACTGGAAGTGTTCAAGGCCAGGCTGGATGTGGCTTTGAGGAGACTGGTCTAGTGAAAGATGTCCCTGGCCATGGCAGGGGTGTGTGTGTGTGTGTGTGGAATAAATTATCTTTAGAGGTTCCTTCCAACTGAAACCAGTCTATGATTCTAAGATTCCATTGCTGTCTCCAAGGTACAGGACCGTAGGTTCTACACAAATGAAGGTTTTGACAGCCAATTCATCATGTGAGGAAGGCTAGCCATTTTGGCCTTGAAATACTTTATTTTCTACTAATGGAAAAAAGAGGATATTGTACTTTTGTCTAGTTAATTACTGTTGTGTGGGTTTTTAAAACTGACTTTTAGATCTGATCAGTTTTTCCCATTTCTGTGTGTATCATGAAACGATGCCGAAACCAATTGAGTATTGTCTAGTCATCACTTTTTTATTTCCTCATTTTTTAAAGCATGGGGTCAGTATCAGTTGTACCTGTTCATACTAACCTTATTTTTAGGTTCAAACTAACCATAGTTTTGGTTCTTCCTTTGCTGGTAAAGCAATAAAATCCAATCAAATTCTTTCCTAACAAACATATTTGGAAATAAATATTGTAATTACACTTTTCTGGAATACAGCAAAATAATTTTGTTTCCTACCTCAGGCAGTTATTGAGCTAATAATTTTCTGAAATCAAAATTGGGACTATGAAAAAGGCAGTTTCCTTTCTAATATTCCTTAAGATTTTCCCTATTAAAAAATATTAAATGCTATTATTTTCCAAGGGCTCCCTAGAGGCAAATTGTCTTCTAGATTTCAAGAAGACTTTATTTCGTAACACAAAGATGATATAACTCAATAAAATCTTCCTTCTACACTCTCATTTTTTATTTAAACAGACATACCCCACCAAGCAGCCTCCAAAAATTGACTGGAGAAGGCAGCCTGACTGAGGTTTTCCAGCTCACCAATTTCACTGCTAAAACTCATCAAGTCTAACCATTTCCCTTATTTATAAAGAAAGAAAAAATCACCTCACTTTTTACTGCTTCATCCTTGAAGAGAGCTTTACTGTTGAAGCTTTAGTGTCTCAGTCACACGGGCTGCCATCAGCAACCCATGTAGCAAACAACAATAAAATGAAATCACCCACAGAGGTCATTCCTTTTGTCCTGTGATAATATGAAGAATCAGAGAACTAGCAATGAATTCCAGAACTTTAACAACTGGAATAAATTGTGAAGTACAAACCAGAATGAATATAGGATGTGACATTCATTTCACATGAGTCAATGCACAGAGGTGCAGTCTGAAATCTGCAAAGATATCTTCCTGGTTTTACTGAGGAAAAATGACAATGGAAGGGGATGACAGGGTTTTATGTGCATCTTTTCCACTGAGGAAAAAATCACAAAAATGGTTTTTTTAAGTTCTAAGAGGCGTGTGAATTAAATACCATCTGATGGAAAGCACTGCAAATTTGTCACTGAAAACCAGCGGCTAGCCCAAAGCTTCCGATTGTTCCACTTTATCCCTCCCTCCATTCCTCCCTCCCTTCCCACCTCTTCCTTTTCTTTGCTTTTCTTTTCCCACCTCCCTCCTTGCTTCCTTTCTTTCCCTTTCCCTGCCTTTTCCATTTTGTGAAAACAAAACCGACAAGCCAAACCAAATCCCCAACCCCCTATCATAAACCTTGTTACACAGCTAATTCTTGAAACAGTCTTGTGATGACTCAAGCTAGATGATTACAACACAAATAATTATTTAACAGCACTGTATTTTGATTGGAAAAAAGCTTCAGTCAAGCCTGACTCATCAAAACAGTGATGTGACTGAAAATTTTCATTCATAGAGTTTATCGCTATAACTTAAGATAAATACTAGCATTGCTTATATGACAGCTCAGAACTCAACATTAACAAAACATACAAAAGGTCAAACTGTCGAAGCCCTCTATAATGATCCCTTAATGGCTCAACTTCAAGGACTCAAGCATGACTGTCACTTTCAGCTTTTTAGACTAATATATAAAGCAGTAAGCACAACAGATTTTGTGGGTTCAGTAACTACAGCACCTTCAAGGATTTCAAGTTGCTTCCTCAAAACATAACCTCACATCTGTTTTTCTTTTTTTCAGACACCTATAACTGACACCTTTGATTCATGCCTGTTGAGGAAATGCACAACTCTCTATCTGTGCATTCTGTTGTCAATTTGTAATTGTAAGAATGTTAAATCTGAGTTGCCCAGGGAAAAATCCATAGCAAACCAGCCTCGAAACAAGGGAGCACAGTATATAAACAGTCATAATTCTAACATATTTCTGAGTAGTTCTATTTTTTACACAGATTCCCCCCCTCCCCAATAATGTTTTATGGCTTTCAATACCTTTATTTATTAATTCAGTTCCTGCATTAAATAAGCCAGGATATTAGGATATTTATATGGCATATAGGTGTAAAAAATCATGCCGTGTTTAGCCTGTTACATATTGCAGTAAAATAATATTTTGCAGATAATAATCTCTCTCGTGACAGAACACATTGCAAAGACAGAAACATAATTTAAGTTGGACAGATAAAGATTTTACAAAAGTTATGACCTTAAGTATCCATGACAATATCTGAAGCTTGAAGGACAAATTATGTCTTTATTTATTCTGCTAAATCCAATGTTAACAACAACCGACATCAACATGAAATCAAGCTTCTAAAAAACAAACAAACAAAAAACCCACTTCAGTTTACACATTTCTATCTCCTGCTCATCCTGTGCTGACATAATAGCAGCAATGAAATAACACCAGTTTTACTATATGAGTTCAAGAGGCTTCAATTCAAATCAGAATTTGAGTTTCCCAGATTCAATTTAAAGATATGAAAGAGCGTCTTTTTCTTCCAGATGCTGCACTCCAAGGGAACAAAGTCTATGGACTCATTGAAAGGGACAATGACAAGGGAGGTACAACATTTCAGAAGATTTAAACAGAATAGTTATTAACCAGAAAAATGCTAAAAATACTGCTTTCTTTCTGCCAGGCCTGGACTTCAGAGTGGAAGAGGATGACAATGCAATATCCAACAGTTTTTCTTTGGAAATAAGAAACAGTAGCATTTTCTTTTTCTAGTGAAAGTGGTTACATCACATTACCATTAATGCAAAGTATACAGGAATAACAGGAGAGAAATAGTAATCAGAAAATGTGTCACCGACTTTGTGAAAACAACACCATTTTTTCTGAAACACAAAAAAGCATGTTCTCAGCAGTGATTGTATGGCTTTCTAACTTTAGAAATTTTAATACTATGTACTGTAAAACCTGCACTGTATTATCTTTTGAAACAGAAGTGTTACATTCCATTTCAAAAATCAGCAGTAGCTGAATTGATTTTCGTACCTTTCCACAGAATCACAGAAAAGCTCAGGTTGGCAGGGACCTCTGGAGGTCACCTGGTCCAACCCCCAGCTCAAGCAGGGTCACCTAGTGCCAGTTGCCCAGGACCACAATCTTTTAGTATCTCCAAAGTGGGAGACTCCACAACCTCTGAGCCAGTGCTCAGTCACCCTCACAACACTAAAGTGGTTTCCTCCCTGCAATAGTGTTAGATACAAATTAAGCATGGCAAGTATCAGATTCAAGGAACATTTTCAAAAAATGCTTATAGGAGACAAGGTCATAAAACAGCCCTCCTTACCAATTTTAGCATCTACTACTGTTACAGTTAACAGAATGCTACTGTAAAGGTGAGTTTTCCAGAATGAAATAAATCCTATGCTTTTCACCTAAATTTTTATGTCTCCACATGATACCTGAATGAATAAATCAAGATTTTTTAGAAAATTCTTACACATCTCATTACCAGCCACATTTGAGAATGAACCAAAATTATCACAGAAAATTCTGAGATTCTTATAGCAAAGTTCCACTCTCCTCACCTGAAAGCCTTTCTTACTCAAGTGGACTACGTGACACCAAGAGCAATTAGCGTGATACTTCCACACTAATTATTCCCCCTTCCAGCAGAGAAGACAGAAAAATACTTTCTGCCTTTCCTAATTCTACCTTCCTATCCTGTTAAGCTTCCCTTGGGCCATTCTAATGAAGAAAACCTTATACTCCCTCACAAATAACATACATGTGTCCAGGAAAGTGAAGGAGAAGGAAACCAAACCCCAACTCCCCATACCATACAACTAGGTAGCTTCCTGAAAAATTCAACTTCATTAAGTCCTATAAGGGAAAGACATCACAAACTACAAAAAAAATCTTTCTGGAAGAAACAAAATGGTTCCTTTTATGTTTGTCAGATCTAACCATGATAATTCTTCTAAACAATTTGTACAATTTTTTTCCCTTTGAAATGAAAATTGTTTTACAGGTAATGCTACTACATAAATGACATTAGTCAGAAATGCAGTAATAGAAGCCCTACTCCCAACACTTTAACCAGTAACTCAAATAAGCTCTACTATTTGCAATTTCTAATGAAGAAAAATGATGACTGATCGTAGGAAGGAGAAATACATCAGCAAGAGACATTGGCAAAGACCTAGTACATCATCTTATATTCTGTCTCTTACAAGCTCTGTTACCTGAACAAAACAAACTTCTGAAGAAAGTAGTGACAGGAGCAGTAACAGAATAAACTAGTGATGGCAAGGCACACGGCTGTGCAAAGAGAAAAGATGTGCTGCCTCTCATTCAGAATCGGGAAGAGGCATCCTGTCCAGCTAATGAACCGGCCCTGCCTAATACCAGATCAACAAATCTCTGGCACAGCAAAACATCGTATTTATGTGGTTTGTGCCCGTTTACACTAGTCAATCACATAATCCCATTTAGGTCTCCAAAGACTCTATACACTCCTGAACATCATCAGTATTTCACCTATCTGCATGAAATAGCTAAGAAACACCTATGTCCTCAGTGCTGATCTATGCATAGAACTGCAATTACTGTCGGTAGCCTCCTTAGTTTCAGTAAGAGAAGCCTGTGTAGGGGATGTGACGGTTCTAGCTCTATAGATGTCAGCATGTTGCCACATACTGAAAGGTATTTTCTCATTTACTTTTGGAAAACTTTCCCATCTATAAATAGCTGAAGGATACATCAAAATGCTATTATCAAGATTGCAAAGCAACTCATTCAAAATTAAGAATTATCACCAAAATATGTTCAATTAATTGCAACAGTTCTTTCTTTAACAAGGGAAATCCTGCTTATTTCACAGTATGGGTTAGGCATATCCTGGGGATATCTAAAAGTTCTGTAGTCAGTGAAACTATTTTCTTCCTTATTTTTTGAGGAAGTTATAATTTACAGTCCTGTCCTTTAGTCTTAATGCATGAATAGACAGAATAGCTAGGTAGTTCAGGCAGTCAAATGCTATACTAGACTAATTTAGATCTTTACAAATGTAAAGCTTTTCACAGAGTCATCACAAGTTGTGTGTTCCATACTGCTTCATCTTAAATAAAAGTTGTGCTTTGAACCAACAAAATGCTGTAAAAAGTAAGTATAATAAAAGCTCATGTTCTAGGAACCTAAGACTGATAATACAAAATAAAGACACCTTTGATTGTAATTGCTCAGTGCCTCAGTTCCCCACCACTGAAAGACGGAACTTATATTCTTCCATTGTAGTACAGCGTGTGCTATTGGAAACTGTCATGGAAAAGCCAATGAGGAAACTAAAAAAGTCTATCCCAAACCACAAGTCATGAGGTAATAATTAATAGGACCCAAGGCCGAATGAAGGTAAAGCAAATTACTGAATAGCCAAATGAATACTAAACACTTAATACATTAGAGAAGGCAAATGCTGTGGAAAATTGTGATGTGATCATGTAACAGGAGATTATCTGAGTGTGAACATCAATAAATTCCTGACAAATCTTAATCCTAATGACTCAAGTTTTGAGCAACTGATTTAATAACCTTGAGTTACTTCTGCTCTCTTTCTTCAACCCTTTTAAAATTTAGCAGTATCCTATTTGGTCCTATTACCCAAGTTTCATAAAACAGAATGCCCAGGGGAATGTAATTCAACTTCTCCAAAACACACAAAGTTCTCATTTCCTTGCTTTCAAATAATTTTCTACCAGCATCTGCATTTACCTTCTACTCCAGAGTTCTTTGTGTAGGCATTTATCTCTGTTGTGAAAGCCTGTCAAATTCTTTTCGAAATGCAAGGATGCTACAATCTAAATTTTCCTTATCTTTCTTAACACTAATACCTTCAAAGAACTCAAACAGATTAGTTCAGCATGATCTCTTCTGCTTGAATTCATGCCGGATGTTCTTTATCAAACTGTTTTACTAGGTGTTATTCTGCCACATCTTCAAAATAGCTTTCCAAACATTTTCTAAAAATAGGAGCTTTAGGGTATTGTTTCCTCATTTTTCTTTCTCTTCAGACAACTATTGTACCATCTAAGAAACCTCAAGCATTGTATCAAATAATTAATTCATCTTCATAACATCAAGAGAGAGTTGAGCGGGGTTATTTTCAACTTTATATACTTCGCAGATTATGTATATATTTAATTAAGACTACATTTATTTTCACTGTACTGCATCTCAGGTCTGTGCACAGAATTTCTGTACTCATTTCTTTGATCTTTTGCTAGCACCATATAGTTTCAGGTAGTAAGCAAGCTGGCCCACGTTCTCAACAGATACCCAAGTCCTTTGGCACAGTTTCTCTATGTGCACTTTTTAAGCAGTCAAGGCTATTTCAGTTAGTGTTAGAATGGAAAAGAAAATGAGAGGGACCCATACTCAGATCACCTCTCAGTGCCCGAGAATTTTGCAACTCTTCCCCTGAGCTGTGTTTCACTACAATTATACAGGGCTGTCAACAATTTTTAGCTATTTCTAGCAATAATTTCAGTGCAAGAAAACTACCCTGAGATACATCTCACCAGACAGAGGAGCACACTAGCCTTAAACTGCACCCAAGCAGAGAAGGCAGGGCAAGTAGCACGGACAGCTGACAGAAGTAAGACTACAGATCTTAGAAGAGAGTGAGCGCATATGGAAAGTCAAACCACTGCAACAGGTTTGGTTGCTTTATGAACTACTATAGTTCTGGTTTTTGTCATAAATGGTGTGGCTATTTCCCATGTGATTTTAGCCCCTCACCTCTCAAAACCAATACTTACTTGCAATAAATCCATAAATAACAAAATTTTCCATAAATAAGAAACCACCTCACACCTCGTCTTTAGCCTTAATAACACACATTTAGGCCTCTTTATGGGGTGGCTAGTTTCTTTTTTTATCAGCCCCCCCTTCCAATTAGAAAATCTACATTTCATCGTTTCTGCTATCAGATTACTGGTTCTCTGTTTCATTCTTTACGCTTATTCTATAACATTAATACTAAATAACAGTGTTCAACCACTTTACTTACTTCTTTGCATTTAGAAGTTCTCAGTGTGTTCTTAATTCTACTAAGTCACAATTATTTCTGTTACTTTCTCAGATATTTTAGGTTCTCAATACAACTTCCAAGTATGGATAACTCGGTATTTTTCAGTATCTCTTTACCTTCCAATACAGATTTTTCAGATGCTACTGAGTTTTCCTCACCTTATTCCATGTTCTTTCAAAGCCTGTTTTTCTCAAGTCAAATATTTTCCTACTACTGCTTACAGAACCTATTTTTGGTATATTATATTATAGGTGCTGTCCCAGATAACTGTATTTCTTTATCATACTTAACTCAGAGCCAGTAATTTCTGATGCGCAGTGTAGCTTTTGACTTAATTCTGTGTTCAGTATCTGTGCTCCCCTGTATATGACTCTGTCAGAGAATTCTGCCAGCTGTGATCAGTACAGAGTCAGGACAGGACATTCATTGGCGTCACTGGAGGTGATTCTCACACCAAATTGCAAAGTGTGCTTATTCTCCCCTCACACATCATCCTTCTCCCTCTACTCTAGCTTGTTTTTCTTTGCACCATTCCCTTTGCACACTCCCAACACTTTCTAGTCCCTTCCTACCTATTTTAAACTGAGAAAACAGTCTTTCCAGCTCTGACGTTGTGCTCAAGAGGATGCTACCCAGCATCCAACTCTGCAGTACACTGTAAGTCAGAGTCCCATCCTGGGGTTCACTCTGGACACCCTGCGGTGAGGCAGAAGAGGCTGACAGTGCCCTCGCATGGCCTCTTGGGCAGCATATTCTTGGGACCAGCTAGACCCCGCTGTGTGCACTGAGAAGCTCCTGCTAAGCTGTTGTGCTTATGAGGTCATTTGTGGGAACACAGTGAACAAGAGCTGCTTGTCTTTGTCCTTATTCTGTGTTTAGCTGTCACAAATAATTTTTTGTGCCAACTGTTCAGTGTTTGAAAACACTGTTCTTTTTTCTGCGCTTGCTTCCTGCCAGATTTTCCCATTACCCTTATAATTATCTACTTAAATGAATCTTTTACCACCAAGGTATAATGGACTAGTTTAAATGGGTAAGTCATCACACAATCCAATGATGGAAAGGGTTAAAGCCTGATTTTATAACACTTATAGTTACATTTGTTGATGATTAGTCATAAATTGTAATACGAAAAAAGAACTACAAGAACCTCATAATAGTGTCTAATCCCTAGGAATGGAAGTATTACATTATTTTCCAATCAACTTTAAATACCTAAGTCAAATTAATCTATCCTGGGCAACCAGCCTGAATATAATAAAGTGTGTCACTTGCAGGAAGAACAGGCCTTCTGGTCTTATTCTTTATCCCTCTGTTTGGAAAGCAACTATAACAGCAACGGATTCTTTCCATTGCTTACCTTTTTTCAAAAACTCATATATATGTACATATATATATATATGTACACATATAGCCAGTGTCACCTTCCCATACACACACTAGACATACTTTCTTTACCAATTTTATATGATGACACAGGCTTAATAACATCAACGTAATGTTTTCTTCAAACAGATCTCTTAAAGACTTCTTCCTGGGTTGGCAAGTAGCAAACAGCTGAGCTCATCAAGTTTATGATCTAGGGCAAAATCCAAAATGAGATCTCCACTGGGGACAGGCTGATTAAAGGAACAATCTTGTCCTCTGATTTCAATGGCAATCATCAGTCCTCAGTTCAGTAGGAGTGTCAAAAGTGTTAAACAGCCTCCCTATCTGAAGTGTAGATGATATTCCCTTCAGTTCTTTGTTATAGTTTCTCTTTTATTGTGTAATTTTAAGTACCTGAATTTCCAAAGGAAAAACCCAAACAAAAACCAAATCTGCAATAACATATGTTAATAAAGATGAAAAAAATGGTCTAGAGTCTATTAAATATTATATTTCATATATTTCATATGAGGGGTAAGATTGCAAAAAGCATTTTTTTTAAAAAAAAAGGGGAAAATGCATCCTTGATTTGCCTTCCTTTTAAAGCCTCGCAATCATTTTGTGTGGACAGAAACACCCTGACAATCAGACAATTTTGTGTAAAAATCAGAGTTAAAACGTCATTCTTACTAAGATTTATTGTTCCTCTTGTAATTTATCACATTCCAAATATAAACTTCCTAATGTACTCACTGGCTCAAAACCAAATCATGCTTATTTATTTGTCTTGTACAGACATGTTTGGATTTGGTTGAATCCCTGCCACAGTTTGTGAATTATGCATGTAAAAAGCAAAAAATTCCTGTACCACATATACACACACACACACACAAAAAAGAACAAAACCCAAACAAAAATATCCTACACATCAGGCTTATCACTTTTCTACCATTTCCTGTGGAATTAAAAGATAAGATTTTCAGTTCTGTCTCAGCCAAGATTGCCAATTCAGCTTGTAAAATCTAAAAACAAACTCATGTATTTGAAGTTCTAAAGAACTACTTAAATTGTCCTTTTTAATGTTCGCTCTTAGGCATTCTACATCTTTCAAACACCTCGATACATAAATATTGATTGTGGTATACAAAGGATGCTTTTTTTTCATCCTTATGGTTCTTTGATTTAAATAAAAATGAAATTAAGTCACTAAGTTTTAAAACTCTTTTTCTGTTTTTTTTTTTTTTTTTTTAATATCCTTCAAAAGAGTTCACATCCTTTGATCGGTAACCATTAAGACATATTTCATTTTCACTTTAAAATATCTAAATATGGATACAACTACTATATACACAAATGAAAAAGGAAGAGTTTACATAGTGAGGAGGTTGGGGACAAATTAAAGGCAATCAATATATGGCTTAAAACCTAAATGAGTAATTCTTTCCATTTTTAGGAAGAACAACTGTTTCCAAAGGAGTGAAAGGAAGATGTCAAGTGCAATGGGGATACAGAAATAGTGATGTCCACATCAGGACCAAGAAAAAAAAAAAAAAAAAAAAAGGAAAATGTTACTCAATGACAAGTAGCAGCAAGTGTACCAAGTAACTGTAAACACATCATAACTAGGCTTCAGAAGGGGAAAAAGACTTTACAGAGTAGAGATACATTGAACACACCTGTTCATGATGAAGACCATGAGGTATTTCCACACAGTGCTTTTGGTCCCTTGCCTTTTGTACAGGTAAGAGCCCCTTAGCTGCGGCTCGGTATCCCTTCACCCAAACTGCCAGGGTACTGCTTTCTAGAGCCTCTGTGGCAGTATTTTTCACTGCTGTTCTCATGCAATCGCCCTTGTGCTGTTACTGCCATGGCCTTGCACCTACAAAACCCAACAGTGTTGTTACGGTGGTTCTCCAGGGAAGCAACTGGTCATTCCTTCCTTCCCCTCTTTTCCTAGTCCATCATTGTAGCTCTTGGTTTACATTTGGGCAAACAATATATGCATGCAGAGAGCTTAATATCCAAGCAGTGTGTGGCACCTTCGGCTGATAAAAGTGTGCTCCAGCCAGTGTTAACATCATATGCAGCTGTGAGTCTGAGCTGGTCCTGAGGAAAACTACATAGCTGCTGTGGGAAAAATACTATGGGGGAAAGCACCTTCTGCACTAGAGAGGGCACACAGGGAAGGATGCTCTTTTGGGGTCCCCCAGCCCCTCTCCTCCCAGCTGGCCACTGTTGGAGTTTGCCCTTTCTCTCTCATTTCCTCTCTTCTCCTCTTTTCTTTTTTCCATTTTTCCCCAAAAGTAACTTCCACCATTAGAATCTGCATGGACCACAGCCACAGATCCCTGCTAGTAAAGCTTCACTTGTAACCTTCTCTCAACATTTTTTGTCTAACAGCCTGGTTATCTGCCCCAGCAGAAGACAGGCACTTGGAACTCAGGGAGACTCTGCCACTCTTTGTGTCCCTTCTAAGCAAGTCTCAAGATTACCAAGCACCTTCTTTCCTAGTGTTCCTCACTCCTCATTTTCTTAACCACCCACAGAAATAATTTTGTCCAGAAAAGCGTTTGAACCAAAAGCCAGGTAGACTCAAACATTATTTTGCTAAAATACCAATGTGAGACTTCCAATACACTGTTTGGTGCATTCAGTGTATTTTGCACTTATCCTGTAATTTCAACTCACAGTCCCTTATTATTTATACCTAAAATTCACAAGACAATTTACCAGTCCCATTTGAATCACTACAAAACAACTGTGGTAGATGTTAAGTCCTCATTTCCTTTCTAATCTGAATGTGTTGCCACAGTGAGAAACTGTTTTCTAGACCTTTGGTGATTCTCGTTCTCTAAATATTCTTAAGGTTATCAGCATCTTTCTTGAACACACATAAGAACTAGTTCGTATACTCCTGTAGAATTGAATTAAAAACAAAGGCACTGTTAAAATAACCACTCCAACTAAATACTCTCGCTGGGCTTCAGTCACACCAGGAACTTGTGTGTCACATGTCCCATCATGGCTTCCAATCATTTCCACAAGAAAGCTGACTATTTTAAAGTATGGTTTGAAATCCTTGTATACACAATATACAAAGATATATCTATATAGTGATACAGATACATATGATGTATGGCTTGTTCTTTGTCTGTTCTGAAATAAAACTGATTAACCTGTCTATAAATTCACCAGTATGACTTTACCAACAATAAGTCCTTTTCAATTGCAGTATTCATCCTTAAGGTACTTGCAAATATCTTAACCAATAAGTTTATTCTGTCATCTGAGAAACTGCCAAAAAAAAGTTACAAAAAGAAGAGCCAAAGCTTTTTGCTGTCCACTACACATCAAAGCATTTGGTAACGTTTCTCTAAGAATTTTGATATTCGCCAAATATCTGGGGTTTAATTTATTTAATGCATGCCATTTTGATTTCCTAGTACAGAGGTAATTATCAATTACAGTGTATTAGGAAAGCCTGTTCTACCATTGCTGTCACCTTTACCAATCCAATTTGAATCTTAAAAAATTAAAAATACAATCATCTTGCTTCTAAAATTCCTGATTAAATAGCAGTGACCCTATCTCCTCTTTCAATTGTCAAGTAGTAGTAATTATAACAATAAAACCCCCTGTTAATCAAAGTAACTTTTTGACTGTGAACAAGCTGTGTATCAACTCCTCTTATCCTTAAAAAGACACTTTTTTGTTGCCTTAACTTAGCTAACTACCCTTCTGTTTACAGCTCTTACCACCTATTAAGTTTTGTAAACTTATCTAATTCCCTAATTGCATTTACAACCAATAGCTTGAACTTTTCATCTCTTTGGATGTGTGTACATACACACATAAATATGTATGTATTTTTAAACTGCCTTCAGATTGCACTTTTCTTGCTGCTGTTCTTTTCTACCCCAGTTTCTTTCTAACCAGCATTATTTCCTAGATATCTTGAAAATTAATTGCTTCCCAATTATTGTTTCCTCTACTTGTTTAAATACTTTACTCCAGGTAACGTGCTATAAAATGGTTTTCACTGCCTTAAAATCCACTATTTAGAAACAGCAGCTACCATTCCTAGTCACATACGATTTTAGTCCATTTCAATGCAATAATTAATAATCAAATATTTTATGCAGATGAATTCATTAACCTTTATTTAACAGGTCAGACGCAGAAAGGATCTCTGAATCATTAACTTAAGCTTAAAAAGTAACCTCTCCACACCTACGATCTGAGAGCTCTGGGCATACTCTCACTTCCTTTTGCTAGTCAGTATTTGCTATGGCAATGTGGTTTTTTCAGTTGTGATTTTCTGAGCTACTTGTAATCCTGGAAGATGATCATAGATAAAAGAAACCTTAAAACCTATCTCACTCACTGACATTTCAAGTCTTTGCATTTCTTTTGTGTTTCTCGCTCATCTTGATAGGCCTTTTTCATTTCTGCTCTTAGCTAGCTTCACAACATGCTGTTCTTTTTTGTGCCATGGAATTCTGATATATCCCATCACATAGGTAAGCAGGTTTTTACTGTCCCAAATTATTCACAAATATAAGAAAAAAGAATGGCATAATTGGGACCTTCTATTTTAATAAACATAGGCTGATACAAAACTCATCCCTATTTCAAGGGAAATCTGCCATTAAAAGTAAAACTAATCCAGCTTAAAGTTAATTACTTTGACAAGTAATATGTGGGGTCACAAATACCAAATGTAGAACAGATCTTGTAAAATGAGCTGTCTGAAACATTAATATGAAAGGTGTATCACAGGGAAGAGATTTTCAAAGTGTTACAGTCAATGGCAAATCACCCGCACAACTCTAAGTAAAAGAACCCCAACAAACTGAGTTAATTTTTTATTTTATTTTTAAGTAGGGGGTGTGTGAAGCATTCAACAAACTTATAGTCTTGCTGAGAACACCATGATGGATATTATGAAATCGATATTTTAAGGAGTACTGCAATACGAACAATAAGAAATAAATCATGACAGAAGAGATGAAGATGTTTCTTAGAAAACTATTTCTGCTGTAGGGTGTTGCAGCCAAAATACAAAACTGACCTGTTATTCCACATGTGACAAATAAAAATTATTAGAACTATTTCACTTCACCTTTACCACTGAAGAGAACAAAACACCTGAGGTGGCTTTTGTGCTTTTCTCAAACACAGAGATAAAATACTACAACTCTGGTGTACTTCACTTCAATTGATTAGGGTCATCATTCTTCAAGCTCTGCAGCCTTGGAATAAGTGTGCTTATTCTGAATTTCTGTAGCTGAAATACTGTAAAAGTCTTCCAATTCTGTGCCTAGCTTGAGAAAAGAGAGGGGGAAGCTAAAATATGTTTGAGGAACTTTAGTTTTATTCCTATCTTCTGAAGGGATTTGAGATGAAAAACAGTTAGAAAACACAGTGTGGGATGAAAGAAGATCAATGAAGGCTGAATAAAGATATAATTGATTGACATTATAAGCTGTAGTAAAATAGAGGTCAATTAAATGAATGAATTGCTTATTACAGTAATATTAAGCATTTATTTAACACTTATCTGAAAAGTGCTTTGCTAACAATTAATCTGTACAAGGAAAAAGCATAAAACAAATTACACTGACTGGGAGACAGCAAGGTTATGAAGGCCAGAAAGTTGGTTTAATTCCATTTTTTTCTTCAGAGTTTATTTTAAAGCAGCATTTGTTCCACTGTATTAAAAAATGAGTTACCTTAAAATAGGAGGTCAAGGAGTGAGAATTGGCCATGGCTCAACAAGTCTGAACTATTATCGTGGTTTAAAACACTGTCTCTTGATGACGAGCTTACACACAGCTGACACTGTTTTCTTTAACGAAATGGAGAATTTCAAATGTCAAAAAAAAGATGTCAGATATAAATAAAGTAACCTTTTAGGTTTGCAAAGAAATATTTCATGTCTGTGCAGTAAACTGTAAAGAAAAAGAAGAAAAATCTATGTAAATGTAGACTTCTAGCCATGCGTATTTTGATCTGAGCCTGTGATTCAAATGCAATTTAAAGCTGTGTAAACCCATTAAACCGCTTAAATTGCTGGAAAGAATATAGCGAATGCAAGAGTAAGGGAAATAAAAGCAAAACAAGGGTGTTGTAGTCAAACACAAGAACATGTATTTAAGAAAAATAGTATCTGGAAAAACTAATTAAAGACGGATGATTTGTGTTTGTTTCTGTTGTTTTATTAGTTCACAACAAATTTCTCCATTCTGTTAGTCGAATACAAGCATACAAGCAAAATATGCTTTTTGGCCTTCTTTTATTATTATTTTTTAAAAGAGGCTGTGAATGTATTAGCAATCCCATTTGGGCGAACTGCATCTCAAACCAAATCCTCTGATTCGCTCTTACTGCATTTCCTATGTGCTTGTTCAGTTCTCAGAGCATTTTTGTAAACAAAATAGATTTCAGAGAAGTAAATTAGAAGTACTGCACCAAAGTGCTGTACAACTTTGATGGGGATAATTGGATCTGAACTCACATGGAGCTGACATCACCACATGTAACTTCAGCACCACTAAAAGTTCTTAAACCACAGCAAATATCAGGATATTCCTCCATCACAGAAAGTGATCGCCAGTGGCTGAGAGTCCTCAACTCGTTCTTCAACACTTCTGTTGCTTCTTCAGTCACACCCCCTTCTGGTCTAAAAAACTTTCTCTTACTGCAATCGCCCCTTCCTAAAGTTTTTGCTACTATAACTTATTATTCCTTTTTACTTTCAACTCTCTTCTGTCCTATTAATCAACAGCTACCTCTTCTCGCTCTTGGAAAAACTTGTGTGACTTGGTGCCCCAACAATATGATACTACTTATCAATCTTAACCTCTCTGAGAAGCTTCAAGTTTCTTGGGCAGTAGCTCAGCTTGGTGACAACACCAGCAGGTTTCTAACTTATGACTGCAGTCTGGTATGAGAGGACTGCTTCATTAAACCAAACAAGATTATACCAGTTTTCTTGAAAACCAGTAACAATAATCATAATTTGAGGTCACTGAGGCAGATTTTAATCTATAAAAAAAGAGGCTTCAGATAGGAGCACATGACTGACCCATCCAGCGTATTTGGAGCACATCCCTGAGCTCTGCAGGTTGTTTGAACTCAAACTGCCAGGCTTGCCATGTGGTAGAATCTGAACAGTCCACACCATCCATCACTGAAATATTACTCCTGCATGCCTTCCCTATATGTTTATCCTTGGGGACAATGTGGGGCAACTGGCTGACACAGAAAGCACAGACCAAAATATGTCAATGGATCAACATGAGCTGGGAAGGCACGGTCACTCGATATCCCTTCAATCCTGCATTGTGCTGTATGCACCAGGCACCTGGCCACTAACTGCTCCATGTGCAGAAATACTTTCTAGAACAGAAGCTGCTCCTCTGTGAGGACTCTTCAGACCACAAGTATGACCCTTTGCATGCTGACGATCCATCATAAGGTGGGAGAAGCATAGTCACTCACAGGAGAGACAGGTGATACCTCCTGAGAGTTGGATACAGTGTGGGAAATAGGATGGAAGCTCTGCTCTCACTGGAAGATGGGGAGAAAAAGACTTCCTTGCTGAGAGGGTTCTTTTCCGCAGGCCTGATGAGCTGGTTCTGCCCTTGGTTTAACCCTTATCAAGAAGTTGCCCTCCCTCTCATTCTCAAGCTGTGGCCACTACTTTCACTTCCTTTTTCAAGTCTCCTCTTTCCATTCTCTCTCACAGCGCCTACTTGGAGATCTGCTAGCAAGCAAAGCCTCACCTCCTTGCTCCTGAACAGTGACTGCTGCTTCGCAATTCTTTAGTTCCCTTTCCACTCCCTCCTCCTTTCATCGGGTAGTGACTGGCACAGCTCCCAGCTAGCAACTGGCTAGCTCGATCTTCTACTGCTACATTACAAGTTTAAGCAAAGAAAATACAGGACTGTGGTTGAATGGAGTTGGTAATTAAGTGCCAGTGGATACTGCTGAGGTTCCTGGGCCTCTGTGCTGAAAGGCAGGGTTGAAGAGGAGGAAGAATTACCAGCAGTGAATAATGCTCAGGTGAGGGATTACTTGTGAGAACTCTGCTTACCAACAGTCTGCAGGACCTGTTGCACCTCATCCAAGGCTGCTGAAAGAGCTGGCCAATGTCATAGCAAAGCCAGCCAGCCTCACTTCAGCCCAAGAGAAAATTATGGAGCAAGTCCTCTTGGAGCAAGTTTTTGGGACATGAAGGACAAGTGTCTGTTTGAGGAGGAGGCTGGAGTAAAATCGTCCTGAGGTGGCTTCCAACCAGAATATCATCTGAAATATTTACAGAGACTTGTGCCACCAGCAGTGTTTTCTATATATGAAGATAAAAAGGCATTGAAGCAAGTGTGCAGATAACAGAAGCATGACAACGAATAATCTAAAATAACAGGAAAATCTAAATACAGAAGACACACAGAGTGCACCAGTGACTACAATTCATAAAAGAAATGCCATGTGTAACCTCATTTTCTGCTATCTTATTAGAAATCTGCATAAACCAAATCACAACTAGAAAGAGCAGTGTGTTAGAAGGAATACTGCACATCTACAAAATATTGGCAGGTAATACATATGTACTGTGAAGTAATGTAAAGCTTATGGAAAAAAAAAACCTCAAAACATATAGGGTTCTTTTCTTCTTAGAAAGATTACAAATGTCGGATATTGTTCCTCATAAACATAAAGAAACCTTTTCATGTTTAAATTTTCATTACTACAAATGATAGGCACTGAAAATTCTACATAGATGAAAACAGCGACTGTCATACAGAAACACAGAGCACTTGCATAAAGCTGATATAAAGAAGTCTTAAGACTTCTGGAGACTGTATGCCACTACTACTGTGTGTACAGATAGCTGAAATACAGGAACGGCAGTCTCCAGGGTAAAGACTGTGCATCACTGACAGTGGATTTCTGAAACGAAATGTGATTAATGATGCAAGGAGACCGGGGGTGGTGGTGGTGGGGAAATCCAGTAGATGCCAAACCCCTTTTTATGATATCCATGAGAAGAACATCCTACATGTAAGCAGGCCTCCCATTAACACTTTCACATGACATTTGAAATGTGATTACATAAAGATACAACTGAAAAGCTCTTTCCTTGTCCTTTCAACAACAGTGCTACTAACTCCTCCTCCATCTTTTTAGGTTCTCTCTGATACTACAGTCTGAAACAAGACAGAAACTGTTATACTCTTTAGAGAAAATCCTTCTTAAATCAACACATAAATGTACTTTAAGCATGCTTAAGTAGCCTGTATACTTTGTTCAGCAGCCCTACACAAGTTCATAAGCTTTTTATACTGTTACTAATAATTGTTGAAAACATGAACACTCCAAGATGCCAAAACAAGTTTCCTTCTGTGTTTCTTCCATTTCATCTGACATTCTCCTGGTCATACTTTTTCCCATGTATATCAGACTTACTATTCTCCCTCTTGGTTTTGGTTTTGGTTTGGGGGTTCTTCTTCTTTTATGGACGGGGCTGGGGGGGTTGTACCTATTATCATGCCTCCCATTCTCTTATTCTGAAACCACTGCATTTTAAAAAATTCAGTTATCTTAAAAATACTTCCTTCTCCTTGGCAACAACCCTTCTTTTTTTTCCTTCCTTCAGTTGCTAAAATCAGAATTGTTTTGTTTGCCTTGACAAAGTTCACAAAATCTGGGGGGCCACC
Source organism: Falco rusticolus (assembly GCF_015220075.1). Classification (NCBI taxonomy): domain Eukaryota; kingdom Metazoa; phylum Chordata; class Aves; order Falconiformes; family Falconidae; genus Falco; species Falco rusticolus. Next base: position 83,536,171 of record NC_051189.1, read on the forward strand.
AAGGTATGGGGTTTTTGTAGGATTTTATGAAGTTGGGAACAGAGTGCCACTGAAACAATGGTTATTATAAGCTATTATGGCTACACAATGATTATAGTAATATTATTATTATTATTAAAACAGCAGAACAGAAAAGATTAGGTTTGGCTAAATATTAAAAATATTAATGCTCATATGAATTCTGTGTCCCCCTAATAATTTTACAGAAGAAAAAAAGAGACAGCATGTAATAGCTCTATCACTCATTATACTTGTTGGAAACACAGTTGAGGCAGAATAACTTAAAACAGCAATACTGCAGATACTGTTACATATGAGAAAGAACATGCAAATTGGTCACGATCAAGCTAATCAAACATTTGCAGCAGGGAAAGTCTGAATTGAAAAGCGACATTTTACTTAATGGCAATAATAATTTAGTTGTAGAGTTACTTCTGCCTTTGGACTCTAGGGATGAATGAGATGACCTCATAGGTCTCCTCCAGCTCAATTTTTTAATGATTCTATGAAAAAAACCAAATTAAACAATGTGAAATGACAGATTATATTAATCTTTAAATGAACAACAGAAACAGTATCCAATTCTGTATGGAATTACGTTCATACAGAAAAGACATACAAACTAAATACACCATGAAAGCTTATAATATTAAACCTTCGCCAACAGCAGCCTCCCTCTTACTAAAAGGAGCTACCGGCATTAGTGGTAATTCGTCTGGCTATAGAATTCCTAAATGAAGGATTAAAGAAAAGATAATAACCTTCTTTTGAGAGCAAGATATCATACTGCATCATCTTGCTTGGGTATTGCAAATGAGTGTTGATGTTGGGTTCCCTAAAGCAATTCAACAGAAATAATCAAGCCTAATGCTGTGGAAATGCAAGACACAAAAAGTTTGAAAAAAGACTCTAACCATCTGCAGCAGCTTGGGGGAACCATTTTGACTATGAGAAAAAAAAGCTAGAAGAATATGCTGCATTTTACATGAGTCATTTTCCACCATTTTAAAAAGCTTCTTCCATTTAAAGTCATTAGCCACAGCTAACATGCCATCCAATTGATCATCCTCTCCAAGTCGTCATGCCTTAAGTTGTTATTTTTGAGACAATGAAGTAAAACAAAAGGTTTTAATCTAGGGTAAAATATTAGTTACTCTGGTTGCAATGAAATAAAATACATAAGTGCATACTATATGAATCTGTTTGGCTCAACATATTATGCACAAAGCAGAATTTGGTGCATAAACTTAATATTAAACTCAAACTGTGAAATCAAATGTGTGATTGAGTGTCATTTCTAAACAAAGAACAGAAAGAATACAAGCAGTCTTGTACTGCCAGATGTTGTTTAAAAAAAGTTTCAAAACACAATGAATTATTTAAAGGGAAAAAATTCGGGTGCACCTGCTAACATTGAACAGGACCCCGTAACTGAGCAAACTCGAGGGAATCTGGGACAAATTCCTCTACCAAGAGACACAAAACTGCACAAGCAGTCAGTCAATAAAAACCACTGAGTGATCAGGCTTTCTGCTGTTTTCTAACATAAAAGACATCCTGAAAAGCACCTTGGGGAGTTTGTTCTCCCACAGACGTTTTTCAAACGGGTAGTCAGACTGCTAAAAAGAAAACAAGTTTGAGTAATTCATTTCTACCCAAACTTTGAAATAAAAAGGATTAAAATTATAAGACTCAGTCATCAAAATACATTTTAAATGATGTGATATACCATGTTCCCAGCTAATTGCTTAGATGTTATCTTTTGTCAAAAATAGTTCTTTTCCTACTCAATTGTAAATTGGATACGATTAATTATACTTTCTGTTGTAATACCTATACATTGCTACATACTCATTTCATCCTTCTCATGATGAATGTGTTTGTGAAGTGCTTATCTATAGTGCAGTTAGATTAGAAATACAAAAGCATGCTACATGAGAATCTATCAAAAATTATAAAAAGGACAGAAATATATTTGGTCTGTTAGTAACTGAGCTAAATTGTAGCAAAGCTTGAGTTTCACATTTTTGTCCACATGAAGTTGCTCACATCATATGCTGAGATGCTGTATACATGGCTGTTATCCTTTGTGCATAATGTTAGCTTTACTGTAACTATTTATATGCTGTCTGGAATCCTTGGCATAGAAGTAGAAATTTGGAGAATGCCCTTAATGGGCCCTCAGTCTATGCTAACCCATCCTGAAAAGAGCTTCTTTTTCTCAGTTTCCTCCTGATTACCAGTGAGTCAAAAAAAAAAAAAAAATGTTTAGTGTGCAAAACAGTAAGGCTGCCTTGCACACAACTAGCTCTGAACAGCTTGCTGGCCCCTGTGCAGGTAAATACCACAATACCGCAATTATTGTCCCTGCCTTCCCACTGTTTCTTAGTAATTCAACAACAGACCATCTGTAGCTCACTGCTGGTTAATCACCTCACATCTTAATGCATCATTTGAATTATTTTCATACTATGTAGTAGACATGATGTAAACACTACAAGCAAAATACTTAAGAGAGCTAGCTGGGTATGTGAATAGCTAGCTGCTCCTTACACTGCTAAAGGAAGGTTTATAAAATAATCTAAACCAATCCTATATAGCAGTAGTTTACCACAGAATGCTTCTACATAGCCATACATCCTAGTTGCTACTAATAAATTGATGGCAGTGAGATGATATTGCACATCCTCTGCATTTCCAAAAAACCTGGTGATATAGGTATTTGCAGAGATGTCCTTGCAAGGGAAATATAAAACTCCTAATAGACAAGTAGCCAAGTTCCCAAAGCAGCCCATGGCTCTGATTCCTGTATCAGATGCCAAGCTTAAACCATCCAGTTAAAAGTACCATAACAGCGTACTATTTCTCTAGATAACATCCCTGGGGGGAAGAGTGGGAGAAGACCAGGGAGGAAAAAGCCCCACATAGAAAGCACGCAACAACTGAAATACAGAATCCAAAATTTCTTTTCACAAACCTAAGATACTAGAACCAGAATTTAAAAGAGTCATCTCCAAACCATGGTAATATTCTCAAGAATATGTAAACGTACTACAAAAAGCTGAATTTGTCTGGGCCTGCATGCAGCTTGCTTTCAAAAGCTGCTTGCAAATTTGTTCTGGACTCTTATTTAATGCTAGTTTTACACACGTATTTTCCACTCACAACAGCTACCACTCCTGCTCCAATATGCATTAGTGTAAAATGGTAACCTTGCCCTTTGGTCTTTTCTTTCAGGGAAATGTTTAAGAAGTTGGGGGCAACAGGCAACAGTTGCCATTCATGTGATTATGAACAAACATGAGAAAACAATAAATGAGAACCCCTCCAGTTAAAAATATATTTTTTTTCTTCAGAAAATACCAAGAAAAAAATAAACCTTAACCTCAAAAGTAGCCAGCAACAAGAAGCTAATAAGGCTAGAGGTTGGAGTATTTAATTTCCTCCCTATTTCAAACCTATCAAGACAGGATTTCTGGCACATTAATTTCTTTAACCTGTTTTGCTGTTGGGCTTTTTGTTTTGCTTTAGTTTATTTGTGGGGTTTTTTGGGTTTTTTTTCAACAGTCCACATAAATAGCTGCAGAACAGTAAGAGCAGAAAGTGCACTGGATCCTCTTCCCCTTATAATAATATGTATTATTATACCAATGAAACACAAATGTCCAACGCACCTGCAGTAGTACTTTGGCAAGGCAGTATCAAGCAAGTGGAATATAACTTGGGAAGAGAGTAGGAGAAAAGACTATTTTGCTAGAGGCTCAAAATAATGTGTATCTTATCCTACTCTACCTTGCCGAACTCTGCAAACAGCTCTATATTCATACACGGCACCAGCTTCCTCTATCCTTAATTTCTGCTTTATTATTCTGTTCCTTTATGGGGTCAAATTCCTGCGTGATGCAGCAAATCCAAAGAAGTGTCCAGATGTTGTGAATTACCCTGAACACTCAATTTTGTATTCCATGTATCCCTTGTGTTTCCTCTTCTGTTGTCATGTGCTATAGGCATCAGCAAGAGAAAGCACTTTTGTCTGCCTCAGTTGCTCATCTTCACTTCCCCAGAGCAGAAAGCCTGCCATTCCTAGGCAACCTCAAACAAGTAACTGAAAAATCTCCAGGACCTGCTAGCCAGGGAACAGATTCAAGTGTAAAACCCCTGGGAACATAGGTGGAGAAAGCAATAGAGAGCTAGTGTCTCCCTCTCTTCGTGCATCTGCTAATAAACATCAGCTTTTTGTAATCCATAGAGGCGGTTAAGTAACAGAGGCAGGCCAAAGGGGGAAAGGCAGGCTGCATAACGGTCACAACACTGCAGAGCAACTCCTGAAACAGAAGCAGTAACCAAAAGGACACCAAGCTCTGAAGAAGTTATGTGATATCAGGAAATAAAATTACTTCAGATCTGCTTTTAGAGGCTGTAGTGAATACTCATTGGGACACTGAAGCTTCCGAGAGTGAAGACGTACTCACCAGCTGCCTGGTTTCAAAACAGTGCTCAGCTGGTGGCAGTCAATGGAACACAGAAGCTCCCACATTCATCTTCAGCTCAAGCAGCTTTCCCACACAAGCTGTGTATGCCACACACTTCCGCAGAGCAGCTTAGAAGAATGACAGTGATAGTATTTCCCAGCCACAGGGCTCAGGCCCGGCAAAAAGGAAAAAAAGTGATTCACCCTGAATTAGTGGTCACCTCATATACCACCAAGGCCTGATTTCCTGCTTGTGCAATGCAGCTAACGGGACGGAGCTTCCCTGCTTTTTTCAGAAACTGCCACAGAATTAGATGACAAACTAGTACTTTCTCTGCTTCAAGCTCCTGTAGCACTCTCTTTCCCTGAAACGATACTGAAGAGGAGTTTGGATCAGCCATTTGAAGTCACAGAACAGCAAACTGGGAAGCAAGGGCAGCTGTTGAGTTACCTTACCCAACAGTTCTTTCAACAATCTTTCATATTTTTTATCATATAAATCAATTTACACTTTTCAAATTGGTAATGTACCACATTCTTTTGAGATTTAAAAATCAAATTTTGTAGTTCAGCAGATTACAAGAAATCTGCATCATAGCAAAAGCAAAACAACCTTCTTTTGTGATTTGGCCACGCAGTTAAGATACACACTCCTGAATTTACTGCTTATGATCTGTATGAAGCTGGGGGGAAAAAACACCGTTCTTAACCCTATTGACTTACTGTTCCATTGAGTCATGGAAGTGAAAGAAGTTTCCCATCAATTTTCAGAGTTCTAAAAAGTGATTCTTTTAACACAAAAAGATTCTCCAGCAGGAGTCAACATTTAACGGTGTGTAGGGTACAACCAGACATTTTTTGCTTTCAATTTGGCATAGTGAATAGAAAAACCTGGCTTACAGCAACTCTTTCTTTAACTATGGAGCTCGATTGCTAGGAGTTTTTAGAAGCCCTGCTAAGGTGACACCAAAAATTGACAGTTATTTTAATGCAGAATTTATGAATTTGAATAAATTTTACCACATCCAAGCCACTTTGTGGTTACACATATGTGGCTTGGCAGGTTTTATTTTTCTTTTGTTTTCTGAGTCATTTTATCAAGTCCTTCTCTTCTAAAGCTGAAATTTAAGCCACCTATAAAGTCACCCACCAAATCTTTTATTTGCATATTTAGAGAATTAACATTTTCAAAATTACATGATGTAATAAGATTTTAATAAATCTGTGATCCTGAGATATTTTGCCTCCCACTGTGATTTGACATCTTGCTTAGAGCTGATCTGAAAAGCTATGATTTTCTTTATTCTGAAGCATTTTATTACCTTGTTCTATCAGTCTACTTTATCATTTGTAATTGTATTCAGCTCTCCTGAACGTGTTAACATTCTTAGATGACACATGCTCCTTGTATCTTTATTAAAATTAACACACCCCATTTCTCACCTTGCTTCTGTGTCAGTTTTTGCAATAATCTTTGCACATAAAAGTCTTTGATAACTTCTCACAATGCCCCTATTTATGATTCCCATTGTACTTTAAAGGCCAAATGTGAACAGGTTGATGTATAACCTGTATTTTATTTGAAGTACTTATACTTGCAAGGCACAACTATATATTAAATACTATCTAAATGGTTAGGAAGTTAATTATACCTAAGACAATTGCTTAAGCAAATCATATAGGCCTAACAGGAACAGGAAGTTCAACACCTCGAACAACTGTGCCAACTGATGCTCAGAAAAGTTAAAGGCAATATTTAATCATTAATTTTGATGGACTGAGATTCAGGAAGACTTGCTGAGGCTGAGGTATGCAAAACCTGTAAGAAAGATGTGTAAAATATGAGGCATCTAAGCCATGTTCAAACAGTGCTAAGTCACCTGATCAGAACTAATACTGTTGAAAGACAGAGGAAAGCAATGACCAACAGACCTAGATTTGACAATTAATTCTATCAAACACCTCCGAGACCTAAACTAGTTGATGCTTTAAAAGACTGGAAGAGAACTAAAGACTATGAAAAACAGAACAAAAAACCAAGAATGCTACAGAAAGCTACCTACTTGAAGAACAGTGAGGTAAGAAACACCTAAACCAAAATATAATATTTCTTATTTTTAAAAAATATCAGCAAATTCTACCTACATAGGGCTTGGAAGAAAAATACAATAAATCATACACCACCTAAAAACATAGTAGTTTGCACTTCTGAGAACAGAATGCTATGATCTCTCTAAGAAGAAAATGTAAGGATAACATCAGATTATTTGAGTGCCAGAATTACAATACACCTTTCAAAAGAAAAGAGGAAAAAACCAATGTTCACTAAAAAACCTCACTGTTTCTTCACACTAAACGTTTTAATTTCAATGGAACAGATGAGGCAGGCTTCCTAAGGTAGTTTTTTCCATACTGTTCCAGGCTCTAGTCCAACAGCTATGTAAACCCTGTACACATTATAGAATAAAACAGGCTTCAGGGGGATACAAATGTTGCATTTTTCTATTAACATTATTTGCTAATTTATTAACTCCAAATTCTATGGATGATTGTTGGCACTTCAGTTTCTATTCTCCCTTAACTCCATGTTACAAACAAAATCAGTGTATGTTCCATAACACCTTAGTACGATGCCACTTACAAGGGCTACAAAAAAGGAGAACTGCAGCAATCTACTCTATCGGAAGACTTCAGGTATGCCCCACAGACCTCTGTTTTTTATTATAGTGGTTAAACATAACTTTTAATTTCACAAAGTGTTTCATTGGACTACTGCTAGGCAATAACTGAGAAAATATAAAGAGCCTTATACAATAAACCGTTCTGTCCATACACTGGGTGGCTAGAGCAATGTTTTTGTTCATTTACTGGCTGGTCGGTTTTAAGACACAGAATGGGCAAGAGCAACCCCTTTTTCTAACAGGAGAAACGTGCCATGGTTTACGCTGAACATGGGCACCTATAACTCAGTCAAGTCATTCTCTACAGAAGCCTCCTCCGAGCTTCTGTTTGAAGCTTGTCATCTGCCTTCCAGCACGGTCAGATAAAGGGAAGTTTATCTATGGGAAGCAGCTGTACAGTGAGAATGGGATGTTGCCATTTAACTAGTTCTGGAACCAAAAATAATACCGTTAAAAAATTAAAGCTATTGGGATTATTACTACAGAAGTCATGACAAAGAGAAAAATTATGAAGAAATCTAGTTGAAATCAGTCCTATGTAAGATGCAGAGAGCTGGCAAAATGGGAAAAATCACCAAGCATAAAAACAACAGAGAAAAACTTCAGTTTATTCTCTTGTTCTTCTTGAACTCCTTAATTTTTCTCCCTCTAAAACAGAACACCATTTTAATTCTAGCTAAGAAATCTTTAGCAAAGTTTGTGTATACAAGCAAAAAAAAAAATATCTAATGCCTATCATGTGATCTTAAGACATGCGATTTTAGAAGGTTGCTTCCCATCCCCCAAGAAAACCTAAGCAGTTGAATTTCCTTCATAAATAGTTCTTCTGTTGTACAGACAATAAATTCTATAGTGAGAGCTAGCTGTACCTCAAAAAATGCATCAGTAGCTTCAATTACATGAGGCAGACAAAATTTAAGAAACTTAAGTATGGAATCAAGAAATTAATACTATTTTTAACTTGGAAAAGATTGCCTATTCCAGTGGCCTTGACTACTTCTTGTCATGACAAGCTGAAACACTTTAACTGAAGAGGATGGGATTTCTTTCAGAATAAATGCACATTCTCCCATACAATCCCAGAAATGAAGAGAATACTTTAGACTTTCCTGAAGCCTATACTACACATAATGAATCCCTGAAAGTCAAGCAAAACCAGACACAAGTCCTATAGGTTGTAGGTGTTGGGTTTGGTTTTTTGGGGGGGTTATTTTTTTTTTCTGGTTCCATCTTTCTTCATGAATTTAGCATCATCAAATGAGAATCAAACTGTTGGCTTATTAAGCATAAATTCTGACACTAAAAATCAACATGTAGCTTTGGTTCATTAGTTTACAAAATACACAAAGTATGGGGATGTACACCACATGTCCTAGTTATTCAAGTAGAAAGAAAATTGTATTTCCTTCCTGAAACAGGTTTCAAAATTTATTTTGTTTATTATGCTGTGCCTTAGGATACTGGTCTTTTTAATACACAACCAATTTGACAAGGACAGAGTTCAAGTGATAATTAGATTCTCTTTTATTGATTTTTGCCTGGTAAGTAACCAACCTAATCTTGTTACATTCTGCCCCAACTTTGAGCCCTTTCACTATTAACTACTCCAGACACATATTTGAATTGTGTAGTGGCAGAAGTAAACATGACTCATATTCTGTAAATTAGTATAACAATTCAGTCAGTCCAATACCTATGCTGAAACAATTGCTCTTAGAGTGCATACCTTTTGCTGGTACACAAGAAAGGGGACCTGTATTGAAGAGCGTTCAGGAAGCTTTTGGGACAAAACCATTCTTTCTTTCCACTGCCTTTTCATATGTACTTTTTAAGAGAAGATTCACATTACACACAAACTCTTAGGATACCCACATACTCCACAAACAGAATGAAAAATTTACCAAGATTATATGTTGCAATATTTGGTAATATACACAGCTTACACAGTAAAGATTGGCCTCTTCCTACTTAAGACTTGATTGTACTCTGTAAATGTTGGGCAGAAGGAAAGATAAGCTACTGACAGCTACTAAACTCTGTTGCACAGGATTCAAACTGATAGATTAAAGGAACAAAAATCCCATGTTTTTAGCACTAGCATCCCACATAGAAGGATGCAGCTTCAGTTTATACAAGGGGATGGTTGCACAGACATGTGACTGCCACATGAGCAAGAAGAGCATCTGCTGTACCAACCACTGTCCACAAAAGGCAAAGTCACCTTAGCCCGTGTGGTAAGTCTGTATATGTCTCACACCTGTCACGTCATGCTCTTTTTCTTAGGATGATACTGCAACTTAAATTCAACAGATTACATTAGTTTATCATGAAATACAAATCTATCATAATCTTAAGCATCATAAGTTACCAAAAAAAAGGAAGAGGCAACAATTTTCTGAAATCACACAGATATCTTCTGAATCTGCTTAAGCAGCCAAAAAAGCTGGCCTCTGGCATGCTTCATTAAGTTGAAAAGCCTCTCAGGAAAACAGTATACACCATGATTACATCATTACAGGCAAAAAACAACAACAACAAATCACAACACATAAAACCAGAAGAATTAAGACACCTTTATGCAAACTCCCAAAGTTAAAAGATTTGTATCTTTTCAAACCTATGGCATTGAGAAACCATTTCTAATGTAAGTGAACAAAGCAATGGAAATTAGTTTTTTGGTCAAGCTTTAAAACTACTCCTGTTACAGTTTACTGGCAGAAATTATGAATCTTTAGAAAAACAGGAAGGATATGAATTTAACTAGGGAGAACAGATCAAAACAATTTCTGATCTGAGATGTACAAATAATTTAAAAATCATTCCGAGGCAGCAAAATAAAACACAGATGCTCGACTACACTGAATCTTACACATCTAGGTACTCTAAGGCCAGAACATGGTATAACATCAACTCTAGGTGGTCTTAAGTACAGTATTACCAACATTAGTTGATAAAATGAAATCTAAATAATATTGAGTAGGTATTCAGTGTAATTTCTAGACAAATTCACTAACAAAGCAACAAGATTACAAGACTAACCAAAATAAAAAAAAAGACAGATACATGATTTCATTTCTGGAGTTAGTTAAACATGTCTTTTACAAATAAAAAGCCCTAAATAACCCTGGTGTTTTCATTACAGCCAAGATGCATATAAGAACTCCTGGCAACTAGATAATATGAAACTACTTTAAATCTTTAACACAAAGACAGGTAAAACAACTGTCTAAAAAATAATCCCTACAAAATATCTAGTATAATCACCACTGGACATACTATTCTATCTACACACATATCCACTATTTACTTCACATAACCTCCATTTTGAAGCTCTTTATATGAAGAAAATGTATCACATGCAAAGGAAGCAAAGGAGCATTCTAATTCTCAGCATCCTTAGGTATCAATGTCTCAAACTTTAAAGACAGAATGTTTTAGGAGTAAAACAGATGTGTCATTTAAACTTTCTGTCTGAGAACATGGGCCTCCCTTTTTGGCCACAAAACCAAATCCTCTTTGGTGGAGTTAAATAATGAGTTAAATTAATCCATATTAAAATATAAAATAAAAAATCCTGACCATTGAGGAAAAAAAAAACCAGTACAGGAGAATAACACTTTCTCTTCATTAGTCCTTATCTTGTTTCCCCACACTATGAACTCTGTCAGTCAGTGCTATAGAGGTAGGATTTACTCTCTAATCCCTTTTTACTCTAAACAATTATTCAATGCCACTCTGAGACACATATTTTATATCCTCTTTTCCCACAGAGGGTCAAAACATAGTTGTTAAGATCCAAGATCAAGCTGCTACCCACAATAAAGCAGCAGAAGCATTTACTTAGTATACTGTCATGAATGACTATATTACATCTTTTACAGAGGGGTAAAGACAGTGTTCTTTGCCAGATTTAAATGACTGGATTCCAAAATTACATTTAACATCTTCAACGCAAAATTTTATGTTGTATCTTTTTAAGAACCAATTTAACTCCTCTGCGAATACTTTCAAAAATGTCTGCTGGTTTTACGTAGTTTAGACCCGGTCTAATTTGCAATGTATTGCTATGGAGATACTTGCTAACTGGAATCTCTGTGTAATTACTGTCAAAATAAAAAAACTGCATGGGTGTGTTTGGTTTTTTTTTAATCAATCACATGTTTTTGTTAGTTTTTACCACTCTTCAACATGTAAACTAGAAAATCAATATATAAAGTATAGTTGTAGCTCCTTTTTATTAACAACTGATTTCCTTTATCAGAAGACTCAGCAACGGGGCAGAGAATCAGAAACTAGAAGAGGAGCTAGGAAATATCCTACAAGAGACACTTAGTTGGCTAATGATTCTGAAAGAAGCACAGGTCAGTGTGGGATTTGAACAGTATGTTTTATCAGAACATGACTGTAGCCACATAACAAGCACGACATATGAAAAGAATAAATATTACCTTCATCCAGAATTTTCAGAGCTTTATGCCTTAATTTAGGTTTGTCGATCCTTACTCATTCACCAAATACGTAGGTTGATTTTAAAATATGGAGCACGTGCAGTATCCACGGATATCAATACTATCAGAAGGTTCACTAACCAAAACCAATACCTTTTTCTTATATGCAAATATTTCAGTATCTACACAGTGGCTCAGGACTTCAGAAACCAGGTTTGTAAATTCCTTGTTTTCCTTCAGTTTCTGCACAACAGTATGTTCTCAGTTACATGAATACTTCATTTTGCTTTTACTCACATAGTTACATTATTTTGAATATCCAAGCTATTTATGACTATTATGGATAAGGGTTGTTTCCTCATTAGCAAAGCAAATGAGGAATACTTACAAAATAAAAGCAAATAACCCCTCATCCAAGTCTCGCTTATATGCAGACTAAACAGCAAGTTTTAGTGAAAATATGTAAAAACAAATCCAAAATATGAATGTGGGTGTGTTAAGAGAAAAATGCCAAATTTACAAGCCAACATTATACTTCATGTATTGGGAATTTAAAAGGGAAAGCTGTGAGGCCAGACCTGCACTCTGCATTCCCACAATCTAACAATTACCAATAGCCATGAATAAACTTTAAAATGCATCAGGAAAATAAATCCAGCGTCTTTTTTTACTTCAACAATAGGAATAGTTTCCTCAGCCTTTTTAATGGCACAGAGCTTGACAGCACAGAGCTGAAGTGGTCTCGTTTCTCCACAATTTGACAGAGTTCAATTGTCAATTGAACTTAAGGTATTCCACAACTGACACATAGCTGATACTTGCACTTCATGAATATTGGCATATGCGCTGCAGCTGTAATATTGATATGACTAAATACTAGAGGGGAGTATCAATACTAAGGATCTATCTACACACTTACCTGCTTCTAACCCCACTCCTCCAAGTCATTCCCATATAAAACACTTTCTGTGTGCTTATACCTGAGGTTACCAGGTTTTATTTATAAAAATAGACTGTGACATCCACTTGGCTGCTCAGCAGTGTAGCTGTTCGGGGCTACCAGCAGTGACACCCAGGATTTTCAAACCAGTTGGTACCATGCTATCGCTCCTCAGGTCCTCCTTTTATTTGAATTAACACCTATGTGGCGTTTGAGAGGCACACCGGAACAAACTCTTTGCCTTTTATTTCACAATACCTATTCTATTGCTGCAGTACTCTGGTCATATGCCCCAAACACTGCTTGCAATGCCTTTAATATTTTAAGCTAAATTTTTAACTAACCTTCTGTGAGCTAAGCTTGATTTAGCACCCAGTGCCGGTGCTTCAATATCCAATTACCAGGAACTGCATTCTCAAATACCTGCCCTTGCTATCTCTAGATTAAAAACTGCAGTTAGGTTTCAAAATCTGTCTTTAAAGCATAAAGCAGAATACCTTTTAAGATCTATGGAAGATGATTACTTACCAAAATGTTCTCAGTTATGCAACAACCAACTTCTAAGTCTGACATAAGCTTTGCTATATAAAAATAGGTATATTCCTGCATTCAAATATATTCTGTCTTGAAGATTTCAGTGAAATGGAAGTGTGCATTCAGAAAGCAGATGTGATAAAGCAATTAAGGTTGTGTGGGTGTTTGTGATAGGGCTGTTAAGGTTACATGGGTGCCCTAAGTGTACATTTTCATATCACAATATGGTTCGCCTAATTTTAGAAAAGACAAAAACAGCTGAAACTTCATGTATCTAAATAAAGCACATATCCTGCCATATGTAATGGGCTTTGATTTGATTTACTAAATATTTTTTCTAAATTACTACATTACTACATGAATCCCCTAAAGCTATAAATTCTGGAATATTCAGTATCACTTATTGTCATCTGTACTTCATAACAAATAAACAACATATTGGCTCTGTTGTGAGTGGGTAGTAACAAGACACTGTTAAAAGAAAACATTTGATCATTATGCAGATTATAATTGTAATCATATTAAATACCACAAGACTAATTAAACATCACTTAGATTATTATAATAAATATTTGGAACAAAATAAGTGGTCATTCTTTAAGATAAATGTGTTACTACAATGGTAGGTAGAGACAATACATATAAGTTACTACAACTACAAATTAACATAACTGATATTTTTCAGTGTTTTTCCTTTTATCTGTATGTAAGATCTAGTGATCATGCAATATATAAAGGACGTGTGAAGTAGTTTCAAATTGTAGAAAAAATTAATCTTTCAACATTTTCTAGATAGGTTTTCCAGTTTGCTAATATAGTTCTCCTTCTGAGACACCTTTCCTTTTTAAGTAAAATTTCCCAATCTATGTCAATACCTGAAGCATTTTAGTCCATGAGATTTTTAACTCAAGAAATTGTATTTAAAAAACTCATTTGCTCTCAAGACTTCAACCACCCTGTCCATCAGTACAAAACACATACACAGAACTCCTGAAAACAGAATCCAAAGAAAAACATATTTTTCTCCAAGATAATTATCAATAGTAAGATCCAAAAATAATAGAACCATGACTCTGAATAATTTTATTACTGACTGGAAAGCTCAAGGCACTAGTCAAATGCAGCTTTGTTGTATTCCATCTATAAATAAATAAAGTGAGCTAAATTACAGTCACATCAGTGATGCTGAGCATAAATGATAAGAGAAAGCAAACGTTTCACATTGCACATATTGCATTTTTCATTTAGAAGCATTTAATAACATTTTTTCACACGGTAACTGTTACATAGAAACTGGCAAGATAAAGTCCATCTAAAAGTCAAAGTTGCACACATGAAAGCACAAGCTGCAACTGCTTCTAGTTTATATGCAGATTCCCAGTTTTCACACACATGCAGTAAGCATTCACATAACTAAAGCTAAATATTTGTGGAATAAAACTCCCTCCTCTGTCAGGAGATGGAAGCAGAGACAAGCTGCAAAGGAGGAGCTCGAAACCATTGCCTAGACATGCAGCGATGGTATTACAAAAGGTCAAGATACAAGAGGTAAGATTGCAACAGAAATTGAATACAACAAAAAGACCACTACTAGTAAAATTGGAACAAGGAAAATGTGGGACCACAGTTGAATAGGGTGGGTGGTTTAATGACAGCAGATATAGATACACACTGAGATGCATGATGCCTCCTCTGCCTCACCCTGGAGGTGAACCAACAAGATCTTCCAGGCCTCTGTGCCCAAAGGCAGGGCTTGGAAAGGTGAGGAAATAGTAGCAGAGAAGGGGGATCACATCAATGATTACATGAGAGAAAGGTCTTGACCCACACGTGGGACATGATGGGCTTCACCCAAGCATGTTGAGAGCCATCTGATATCCAGATCTAGGATACCTGGATAGTGGATTGCAAGCTCATGGGAAAGACAAAGAGTGGGTACAACTCTTGGTTTTGTGCTCATCAGAGGGTGGGGGAAAGGAGTGCCTCAGACCTACAGTGTACTTGAGCCCTTTTCATTTCTGCTTCAAGGGACTTGGATCTGATAGCCCTGTCCTCCAAAGGCACTGGTTCCTTGTCCACGTACTGGAAAGGTGAGCTCCTCCCTTTGTCCTTCCACATTTGAGGGAACACAGCCCTGCCACACTGTAGATGTGAGTGATCTTTAGATTAATCCCTGCTCCTCTGTGAGCAGAGCATGAGAGGCCTGCTGAGGGGCACTCTGGGTGGAGACTGGGATGAAGCAGGGAAAACAGGCGTGACCAGTACCTGAGACAGGTGTCCCCAGCACTGGGAACAGAGATGTACAATCACAGAGCTGAATAAGCCTTTGCACTTTCTAGATCTCCAGATAAGGAATTCTCATCCATCTGAGAACCTGTTGTGCTTCTGTCTTTAGTAGAATCAAGATTAAATTTAAGGTAAGTCTTCTGAAACTTGCATGCTTAATAATGTTCAAAAGGCTTGTGTCAGTAATCCAGATTGGGAAGGGGGGTAGTGAAGGGAGGGAAGGAAGAAAGGAGGAAAAGAGACTGTAAAATGATTTATTTATTTTTTTTACTTATTCATTGGCTTATTGGGTTTGGAGGGTTGTGTTGTTTTGCTTTGGTTGAAGGTTTAAACAAAGGCTCTCACAATATTCTAATTACTAGATACATACTTTAGACACTAACGTGATACAGGTACTTTAAGGAATGAGCATTCAACAAAGAACTATGGCCTACAAACCAGTGGGATGTAACCATATTCAGATTTGCATTTAGGCTCTACTCCCTGTTTTCCCATGTGACTAAGACTTCAGCATCTCCCCTTCCCTTTTTTTACTTTGTATACCATATTACAGTCACAGTCCTCTGCAGATCTACTAAAGTGCAAATGGTCAGAGAGATGAATAAATCCTAAATGTTGGCTGTGAGTGAACAGCTGAAGACATGGTAAATGGGAAAGCATAATTTAACATCATGTGAGCTAAATGACAAACTAGTTTTTGCTGTCTACATGACATGTTGTGATACACACAGAGCAAAAAAGACACAAAAGAGAAAGAGGACACTATTTCAGGTATTATCAGCTTCTAAAATTACTTCAAAATGTTGTGGGTGAAAGTTAAAAGTGATGGCCTGTATGTGTGAAAGGGATGAGGGATTAGGGAGTAGAGCAAAGTAGTTAATCAGCTTAAATTTAAGAGCTATATGATATGCTTAAAATCACTTTTCCCCACAGATGCCTAAGCTGTTAAGGCTGAAATCAAAACTGTGATGTCATTCAACCAGTCTCATTAAGTAGTTAGGCTGAAAAAATTAAGCTTCAGCCACGCCCACAGCAGTGCAGAGAAGTGAGAAGTCCTTTATAATTGTGTATTGATGAAATCATGGTGAGAGCACTGCCACAACCCCTGGCTGCAATCCTCAGATCTGCCCTGTCGTGCTCATGGCCTCCTGAAAGAAATACTTGCATTACATTTTATGTTAATCCAAGATACATGGTCAAAGTATACTTAAATTTGTTCAATGCTATCTATTGTCTTTGCAAACAAAATTCAATTGCTCATATACTCAGAAATCTGGCATTCTAGTTACCTATTTGACAGCCAGCACTGTTCCCCTTCTCCAAATCTGCTTCCAAACCTACACATTTTTACTAAAAAGCTACACTGAATTAATGACTGAAACACCCAGCCTATTCTGTATAAAAAATATAACCTGCTTACACTTAGTTTTTTTCAGCCTACACAATGCCTCCCATGTATACATGCCACCCACCGCAGTATTTGTACTTATCTAGCTTTACCCTTAAGGACCTCATTCAACTTTCAACTCACTGCTAACGATCTCTTAGGAAAAGGCCACCTATGTCTGAATTGGAAAAAAATAATTTGAGAGAAAACTGTGTACATTTGTTTGTTGGGGTTTTGCTTTATTCCAACTTCAGCAAAATAGAGGTACTATCTATATAGCATTCCTGACACACACACACACACACACCCCCAAAAAAAAAAGTGAAATAATGTTTAAAATTAAGTAAACATGAGTAAGGGAAAAAGCCCAGCTTTTCTAGATATAAACCAAATTGTGAGAGTCTGCAAGTTGTGTTTTAAATCCTTGCAAGAGGTAAGTGCTGAGATTATTTCATTCAGAGAAAACCTTCTAATGTGTAGGATACTATATAATTATGATGGGACAATTTTATATAGCAAACTTTCAATAGTTTAGCAGAAAAAAATTTGTCAATATTTAATGAATATAATTTCACTAATAATCATTAACTTTTGCTTTTCTCCATGTGTTTCTAGAAAACTGAGTATCAATGAATAAATTAATTTTGTATCCATTATAGGTCTAACTACTTGAGTCTAACTTCTTTTACAATAAAGTACTTGTGAATGGAACAGGTCAGACTTTCTGGAACCACAAGTCATAGTTCAATATTGCACAGGTATTTTAGGTTCACCTGTTTTTCACAAAAACTATTTCAGCAATCTTTCCCTTACATACAAATCAATGTAATAGTTAAAGAGTTAATATCTCATAAAATAGTGTTTTAAAAAGAAAAGCCCAGAGTTATTACACCAGTTTTCTTTATGTGATGATAACTATTCAAAGGTCTAAGCAGTCTATGAAACAAGGAATTTTTAAACAAAAGCTTTATCTTTTTAGTGCTGTAGTTAAAAAAAAAAAAGGCATCTCTCTTCTGTAATTTGAAATAACGAGGTTTGGTGGGGCTTGGTTTTTTGGTTTTTTTCATTTTTAAAAGAAGCTTAAAAATTAATGATCTCAAGTTGAGCCAGGGACTGAAATAATTTCAACCCCCTGAAAAGCACTTGAGGAAGTTACAAGCATTTAAAAATCTATGAGCTATGTAATGAAAACTGCATTTCAACATGGCATTTCCTTATTAGCACTGCCTTGCACAGGCCTTCAAAAACCATTTAAGTATCATCTGAGCTTTGTATCTGTAACCTACAGACATGCAAATCTTCCTCTGCTTCCCAGCAACACATCATGAACAAGGAGACACACAGGTGAGATTTGCAGCTGTATTTTTTTTGCAGATATGAACACGCTTAATTGTTAAAACTGCACAAAGAGTAAGCATCCTACTGACTAATCTGTTTTCCATGGGCAGATTTAACTGTGTCCATCAGCACACAGCACTAAGATAAGCAACTCTAACAGAGATAGCTGAGAACCAGGAACAAGGTGTCAACTTTCCTGAGGGCCATTCTACAAAGCCCATCCCTGCTCCAGCACGGTTAACACTGAAACAGAGCCAGAAAGGTGGCTTATACCCAAGCTGAGCTTTAATTAACAAGTCAGGTTATTTGAATCATGAACCCAAAATTTGTGTCCATGGAGATTTACCAGAACAGTCTTGCTGCATATACAGGGGAGCAATTAAGCTGAAAAGCCATGGGCAAGTAAGTAAACTATTCTGGTTCCCAGAACACTGTAGCGCTTAACACATGTAAGTTATGTAGGAGTCACCTCAGAATTAGCCAACATCTATGCTGTCTGGTTGAACCTAATCGATGCTATACATTGGCTGTCCTACTCCTGTGCAGTCACTGGGAGGGGGGTGTGTGTGTGTGGTGTGTATGCTTAAGTTCCCTGGTGTCTAATTCTACAGGTGTTCCAGGGACAGCTGCATTTCAAAGGGTACCCTGACATAGGATAGTCCCATCGCATCTCAGGTAACAGGAGGCTGACTGTATTACGGAAAACTGCACGCTCCGAAATATGTTTATTGAAGAGGAAGTATAAAAGCAGAAAAGGCAGACAATGTACCTAGGTTAAAATTCATATGTCTTTACTACCAGAGTAAAGAACTATTTTTTTCCAGAAGTTACAGTAACAGAGAACAGCTACAGGTGTTGGAAGACATCAGTCATGCTTTTGTATTTGCAAGTGGCTATTACCTTGAGTTAATAGTAATTTGAAAAAGATTCATATGAGTAAGAGAATCTGAAAAATGTGAAGTCTGCCGACATAGTAAGTAGACTACATAGTGAAGAAGTACTTACCTAAAGTACATTATATTTGAAATATAATATGACATGGGTTTTCAGACAGGGATGAATTAAGTGGAAAACAGCATTAAACATCTGTTGTGAACTTTCAGTGTTTACTCTACAGGGGTTAGTACACACAGGATCAACACATTAATTACGAATGAGGCGATAGTGAGTATTTCACATCCTCTGAGCCTCAGTTACCTGCAGAGCTAACTGCGGCTGGGGAAACCAAAACTGTAAATTGAATCATCCATCAAATCAAAATATCAACTTGCCTGTAAAATGTGAGTTGTATTACAAGAAAACTATCTCTATAATCAGTTCTAATTATGACATGGCTATAGACTTCAGCTGGAAGTATTTTTCACTTTATTCCTTATGCTGTCATCAGAAATAGTATGTAACAAAACCACGGTATTAAATGATTCATTCTTACACACTCATCGTTTTTACTAGACATGGTTTTAGTGCTTAAAGGAACGTTAGACAGACTTCTATACAACTTGATGCATATTCCTGACTCAGAAGGAGCCAACAGTAAGCTTTAGAATTTCAGAACTACTGGATAGCAAAGAAAAAAAAACAACAAAAAAACAAAACCAAGCGCACAAAACCCCAATACCACAGAAAATCATTATGATATTTTTTTACAATAAGAGAGACTACATTTTCCATCTGTTTCTCCCCTCTCTCAGAAATTTTCGATTCAGTTATTTTTGTAATGACTTCTTTAAGCAAAGGAAGTCTTTATACCTCAATGTAATCTTTACTGACTGTGATGATATGATGGATCATCAAGGCTCTCTGATGTTTTCACACATTTTAATAGGTATTAGTTCAGATCAAAATGGGTATCCACTCAGCTTTCAGTGTAACTTAATGCTGCACTAGGGTCTCTCAAAGTCATTTGTGTATGCCCCTTTATAGGACTATTTTAGTAATTAAGGAGTACTGCACCACAGCGTGTATTTCTGGTGACAGCTCTTCTATTCATTTACTAGCACAGAGCTGGAATCTGTTTAAAAACACTGGAGTGTTCAGTAACATTTGGGCACTCCTCTACCTCAGCCAGAATCCTATACTACTTGCTACCACTATCAAGCACCACCCTTCTAGGTGCTTGGGTCACTGTGGTAAAACCATCTAGCACAACACAAATTGGTTTTAAGCTGAACCAAGCTGACTGATTTTAAGGAGAATTGAAACACTTAAATTTCAGTAATACTCAAAAAGCCTCCTTCTACTGTGCTTGAAGTTGCACAGATCTATCATTTCCCCATAAACCATGCTAAACAGCATTTGCAAAAATTACTGTTGCCCATTTTCAGCTTGCTTAATTGTTTTCTAGCCTATCCTAAGCAGGTGTCATGTAATTTTTATTTTCTGTCCAGGTAAAATTCTGCCATTTGTGCCATAGCGCTCAAGTTTTGAGATTTCTGCACAAACACAGCAGCATGCTGAAAAGTAAGTTAAAAAACTGTACCTGTGCTGACCTGTCAGCATTTCTAATAAGACTGTTATATAAATTTAGCTTTGACAGCAAGTTAAATATTAGTTTAATTGCAAATTACACTCTAAATCAGATTTTTACTAGGGGCAATGAATGTTTGCCATTGAGTGATGGTTTAATTTATTTCTAACAGGAGCTTAAAAGACTTCTCTTGCAATTGTAACTCGAAACAAAGTGGAACAGACTGAATATCCTTTGTAGATATAAGTTTAAAGGGAATTTTGGGCATTATAAAAATGCCAATGCAAAAACTTACACTGACTCAGGTTGTGAAATGCAGAGATTAGAAGTACCTTTTGAACTTTTTTAATCACTAAAGGAAAAAAAATAAGGTGATCGAGCAGAAACAGCATTTGAGAGACTGCATTTATATTTTGTTTTAAATAACTCTGTGAATATTGTAAAAAATTTCTGAGTCACTTAATAGTTTGAGACCACTCCTCCCTTTTGCCACACACTGCTACTAGTAGTGTTAAAAAAGACTGGATTCCCCAAAACATTCAAATATGACTGCTAAATGCTTAACATGGCTAGTTTCAAGATGTCCCACCACTCTTGGACATTAGATCATTTATATACACACCCAAACATGAATTTGGTAGGCCAATATTAAGCTTAAAAGAGGGGGAAAAGACCAAAACAATACACACACAGACACACAAATTTGGCCTCAAAAAAAGGAATACTACTAAAATTAACAGACTCTATAATAAAGGGAGTGGAAGCAATAATGCCTCATTCTTATGGCCTCCAAAAGCCAAAAATATCTTTCATGTACCCACCACTGCTCACTGCTTCTGAGTGCAACACTCTGCATCACAGACTGCACTTCAACAACTTACAAGACTGGGATAGCACTTTGACTATGCAATAAGGAGTGTTACTTACTGCCTTTTTCAAGCAGTGCTGCCACTGCCACTGTTCCCACGTTACAAAGATTTAGGTCAGTGATTAAAAAAGGGGGGGGGGGAGGCAAGGAGGGGAAGGTATTCTTTTGCCCACTGCACTGTAGATGATGTCTATTAAAAGCACTACAAAGTATAATAGAAAGACTTGAAAACAACTTAAAATAACAGTGGCTCCAGCGGCTGTTTTATCTTTCTTTCCCTGAACATTCTGAGAAAGCTTCTGCAAGCAATCACAGTAATTCTGCCTTATTTTTCCACTGAAATGAGTGGAAGTCAAGAAATTGTAGAAATACTTAATTCTTAAACTTAGATAAGGCTTTGCTCAGAGTTTTTTGAAACCAAACTAGGAATTATTTCTCATTCTGAGCTTAATTATTTTATTGTGAAATTATTTCAAACAGGAAAGAATAAGTGTTCTTCCTGACAAAGATTTGGTAATGCTTTGTGTTTTACTACTCATACTGTTACCTGAAATAAAAGCTGATTTTATCCTTTGTGTTTATTCTACAGAAATCAAACTTTTTACTTCATTAACACTTGTACAATCTATTTGTATTTTGGCTCTTAAATGAACCAAAACTGATTTACCTATACCTCAACAATACTCAATCTATACTTCAAAGAAATAATTTCAGTAACGTTAAACATACACATTAACAGATTCAACATACAGTATCTGCTGTTTATTTGGTATACAAATAAGCATAAATACAGACAGTTAATCCTAATTAATGTTTGAGCAAAATTAGCTATGCTCAGACAACTTTATACGCTATTTCTTAGTTTAAGATTCTGTAATGAACCCTGAAGAGTTATTCCCTCTGTAAATTGGAATTCTTTCTGGAGAATTCTGAAAAATTCTCAAGAATATTAAGAAATCTTACTGTTCCTAAAGGGATGCAGCAATTTTTTCACATACTTGGTCCCCACCTACTACAAAAGGTAGGTAAATAAGGAAGCCTTCAGACATTTGGTGTTACATATCCTGAAAGCTCTGGCTTCTTTGTTCTCTGTTAATTACAAGAAGATCTCATTTTTCATAAAAAAAGACATGCCTATGTTTATGTGGAAGCATGAAAATGTGGATTCCTATGTTCAAAATCTGAAAGACTAAATAAAAACAATCCAAAATAAAATACAAAGATTTTTGTTGGCCTTTGTAGGAAGTCACATGCTTGGTACTGAAAATCCTGTATGAGTGAAGCTGACTCTCTCCCCCACGACACAGAAGAAGAAATCCTTAGTCTTGTTTCTGTAGGTACCACTACAGTGACAGAAGGCAACAGGCTGTCTTGCTTCTCTCTCCTACACTAAACAGCTTTGTAGGCATCAGAAGCAGAAGTTTGTCTTTTTATGAGCTACTATATAACCTATCAGTGCAACTGAAAACAGTCACTTTTCTGATTAAGTTTAAAGAAATACTGTAGAACTCCAATTTTCATATCCTTTCTGCTTGCTTTCACAGCATTCTGCTTGATGTAGTATAACCTTGATACAAAAGTGTTTCTTGCAACGGAAGACTAGCTCATCTGTTTCCGTATGTGAATCACAACATAAAATATACTACTTTCAGCACATGCATAAAAGTGGTATGTGTGAACTTTGAAAAAAACAAACCATGCAAATCCCTTACAGATCCAGAGGCATATTTTAAGCGCTTACTAATACTGAGAAGTCCAAGTCAAAGTATTTCAGTGCTCCTTATTCTCCAGACAGCCAGCTACATATTGATCTCCCCAGATGTACAATGGTTGTTCCTTACAGGTCAGCCAAAGAAGAGATGGTGCTATATATTATATTGCATAAAGAGGAAACACAACAATTAGTGTTAACATCAAGTCAGCAACCCATGTGCACCATCTTCCTTCCTCTTCCCAGGTAGCTTGTAAGAGGAAATCAAGTACGTGCTGTTTTCAGCATTAAACAATTTACTGTCATACGGTGTACTAGCAACAGCGAGAGAACATGGGTTAAGCCAACAGTTGAGGACTGCACCAGGCATTCACAGAGAAATCGAAGCATCAACCATATCTCACTCAAGGACTTGAAACAAAGAGTGAAATTCCAAATAAAAAAGAAAAAAGGGCACAGCAATATTTTTCCCCTCTTGAGACAAAAGCACATTGTGTAAACTTCCATTGTATTCCATTATATATTCTTTTTATTTCTATACTGATGTAGGAACAAATTTACCCTACTCTCCAACCAAGTGAATACAACACCCTTTTTCCTACAGTGGAATAATTTTTCATTCTAACAAAACAAACAAACAAGGATTGTTTTCAGCAACTGAAAGCTTTCACCCTATTAAAATTTGACAGGTACAAGGAAAGCATTTTAAAAACTGTTGACAGGTTTACTTAGAGGGTACACAGGCACATCAGAAAAGAACATAAAAAAATGACAATCAGATCAGGAAAATATGATTTGAATTTTCATGTTTTACTAAGAGCAAAGATAAAATATTTAGATGTTATCTCAAAATGCCTCTTTTGTTTATTACTGTTTGCTTGTTTCACTAAAACTGATACTAAGCAGATGAAGTATAAATACATATGAAACCAAAATAACCCGTAACAAAATACTGAAAAGATTTGGATGGCAGATACTGTTCCTCCCATCCTCCTGTTCACTTCCAAAACCTGCCATTAACAGAAGCAAGAGGGGAAAAGAATAAAGGCTGTTCAAGTTGTTGTGAAGTTTTTTTTTTAAAGTACTAAAGAAACAAAACTTAAAACTTCATTACCTTGAGAAGACCAAAAAGCAAAAAATAAATTGTTACAGAACCTTTTCTTTACAAATAAATTCACAAACGATCATGTCAGATTTGATCCTTAGTAACATTCTGGGAAGTCTAAAGCAAAAACACCAAATACATATTCAAAAACTGTATTATAGTTCTGTTTTGTCTGAAATCTATATAAATGGTGCCGAAGGAAGAAAGCCACAGGGACTGAACTCAGTTCTATTGCTTGCTAACACCTGTTCCAGGTACTGTTACCATGGTTCACATAACTTCATGTGTATGCTCATAAAATTGTTTTCCTACTTTTTAGTTTTATCAGATTAAAACAAGTAAATTTGTTTTAGTAAGCGTAAGACTAGAAAAGAAGCCTATTAGGTAGAAGTACAATCAGTGCATTATTAATGTATTATTTTAATGTCCATAGAGATGTGTGATGCTGTCATAGCCCAGCAACAGTGGTTTGAATAGTTACAATTTTGCAGTAAAAGAAAACCCGTAGCTAAGGAATAAAGTTCTTAAATTTACAAATACAACTGAAGTACTTTTAAAGTTAAATATTATTTAATACCCTACAGACACAACACCCCAGGAAATGCTGAAAGTATAATTTTATCTTTTAAAGCAGGGGTCCTCAAACTGTTTAACCAGGGGGCCCGGCGCGCGGATGAAGTGGCAGGCAGCCATCTGCGGCTGCTTGGTTTCCCCCCCCAACCCCCGGCGGGAGTGGGTGGGGGGTTGTCTCTAAATACCGGGGGCCAGATTGAGAACCCTGGGGGGCTGTATCCAGCCCACGGGCCGTAGTTTGAGTTTGAGGACCCCTGTTTTACAGACTTCACAATGTCTTTCTGACAGATAAAACCGTTTATAAAACTTTGAAACTTTTTTTGAATGAAGGCAAAACATGATGTACTGTTTTGAACAGCACATCCCTTCAGCTGTTCTACTGCCAAACAGTCTTTTGTTACCTTCAACCTAGGATGGCTCTGCACTAAAAGCCCCTGATGTCCTTTTGTGCCTACACAGACTATACAGCCCTTCCGGACTATATAAGCTGAACGTAACTGTACTTAATGGAGTCCCATAACTTCCTTTAATATACTCACTGTTTCATGTCTCTATCAGCTGTTTGCAAAGCCTAACATACACTGTGATTTTGTGACTGTGTTGGAGTGACAAGACGGAAATGCAAGCCAGTACAGATAGGCTGCATGCGTGAAAGCATACGCTGTCTTTTGAGCTGTCACAAGCAATTCCATTCTCAATACCACTGCCACCTGTTGTAACACTACCTTGATCTGTGCTGCTTAAGTCAACTTGCACCACTGCTAAAAATCTCAGGGCAGATCAGCTTGAAATCTTCAGGCACAGTTTTTGCGAACTTACGAAGTAGGAACCCCAGAAAATTTACTTACTAAAAAAAAAAACCAAACAAATAACACAGAGATCACAGATGGATAGGTTTCTTTCTAAAACAAAATGTTAGTAGTTGCCTGCACTAAACATGAATTACAAGCAGCAGTTGAACAGGTACAGCCCTGCTAAAGGTCCTTTCACTCCAGTCCTTACACCTTCTGTAATACTGTGGAACTTAACTGCAGAGTATAAAGGGGCTCATTCTGGAAGCTTAAATTATGTATTTCTATGTACACAAAAATAAATGGTTTTATTGTGATAGCCAATACAAATTTTCAGCCCCAGCTATTTCTTCCACAATTACACAAGCTCAACTAAAGTGCATTAAGATACACTTCTGTTACAGTGAGATAACTTAAATAACAACAAAGCTCTCTGCATGCTAGTTCAATTTTTAAGACAGTGGCAGCCTACACTTCTTACTGACTGCAGAGGACAAGGAATGCTCAAGCATCTGTGAAAAAAGATACTACCTTTTTCCAATTTTTTTCCCAGGTATTGTTTTTAAAGTTCCTAGTGCAAAATGGTTCAGTTTTGAGAAAATCACTTGTATATTGGTTCTGGCAAAGCTCCTGAGATCTATAATCAAGCCCATTTTTTCCTGTTTGCGTATTACTGCAAGTAAGGATGATGATGCAGTTCAGACTCCTATCACTGCAGCTGTGCAGCTCCTTTTATTTCATTTGGCTTACAGTGGTAACTAATAAAATTCAATGAGCTTGTAAAGGAGAAAGGGAAGACAGAACGCAAACATTCAGAACTCTGAAAAATCAGACAGCAGATGCCTGAGAACAAAAGGGATTTTGCTCACTCTTCCACAACACTACCAGGGATAAAATAACCTTGCAGTTTTCACTAAATGCATCAAATTCTGAAATACATTTAGTAAGGTACGTGAAAACAATTTCACCTCCACATTAAATAAACAAATATAACTTCTTTCATATCAGTAGACTGGCTATATTTATAATATTTACTGTGTATACTACACGTGTAAAGGAATTGGGTTGTAAGTGGTCTAGAATTGCTTTTGCAAAGTGATTACATAACATTAAAATCTTAGCAGTATTCATCATTGACTCACTTTAGAATATTCCTCTGAAATATTTCCTTGTTGTGAAATGCTGGTGAGTTGGGAGCTAGATGTTACCTTGAAAGACAATGGGGGTGGGGGGCTGGGGGCTGGGGGTGATGGTGATGGGAAGAAGGGAAGAGTAGAGTATTTCAATAGGGCCAAAAGATTTCATCTTGGGAATATCTGGAAAATAAAAGTAGTACTTTGGTTTTGGAAAAAAACCAAACCAAACAGGTTTTTGCACAATTCTATTTGGAACCTCTCAATATAGAGAACAAGATTGTACAGAGTTTAATTCTATTTCACTTTTTCACAAGACAGGAAAACTAGCCTTGTTACTCAGTGACAAGTAATCCTCAAAACATTAGCAGAGCCTACACATCACACCACTTTCTGTAAGTCCTCAGTTGTACACTACCTAATGTTCTACTGATACACAGTTATTTTAATAACAAACTCCTGAAGTACAATAAATTTATAACATTTCCATTTTAAAATTATTAATCTGGATGCTTAACTAATCATTTGCTTTCAGATATTTCTCTTTAGCTTTCAGATGTTCCCTTATAGCTATTGGGGGGGGTGGGGTGGTTGTGGTGTGTGTGATAACACACACCTATAAACCACACTTAAAAAAAGAAAAAAAAATACCTTGAAAGACATAAAACCAAAAGTACTTGTTACCAAGAGAAAAACAGTGCTCATTCTCAAAACTCTGCTGAGGCATTACATTTCTTGGTTTAGTTTTTTGTTGTTTTTTTTTTCAGTAGCAGACCAGCTTTTACACATTCTCCTGGCTTTTTAGTCTTTTAAAATATATAAAGAATAGTTCCAAATTCTCCCCAAAACTAACAGATACAGATGTCTTAACCTTGAAACAAACCCATCTTAAGCATAAAATACGTGAAAAAATAGACAAAACCCCTCTGAAAGCCAAACAACATACTTTAGGTATATGAGTTATCAATGTAAAATATTTACAAACAAGTTATTTGCTGTATTTAAAATTATGTACATACAAAGGCCTATTTCCTATTCATGCAGGAAAGTAAGTTCCAATAGTAGAAAAAAAAAATAATAAAAAATAAAAATAATAATAAAAAAAGATGTAAAAAGTCATAGGATTTGGAAATTACATTCCATGTCTGGAAATTTGTATTCTAACATACAAGGATTCATTTTTTGTAATTAACTTTAACATCATTTGAATCCCAGTCTTCAAAGCTGACTCTTCAAAATCAAAATCCCGATTCAATTCAAATCTCTAAGCCCTCTGACTTGCAAGTAACTCATATGAATAACTTAATTAGTAGTAATACAATACTCAAGTGAGTATAGTTAGTCATGGCCAAGGCTGTGCAGGATTAGACCCCTTTCCTGATTATATTTACACAGAAACAGGTTGAGAATTTAACCTCTAGCTTCTCAAATGAATGCAGCTGCTTATTCAACAGCTATATTAGGCTGTCTGTTCTCCACATCCTCTGCGGTATACGTGAGAAAGGACTTCCCAGATACACAACTATAGCAAGGGCATGACAATGGGCTAAGACAAAGAACTGAATAACTCTTCCTTGTCCGAGAGGTAAGATCATTTTGTATTTACCATAAGCAGACAACTAGATGAGCTTTATGACCTCCTTTCGTACCATATAATTTTGTCCCATTACATTTTCTAACATCCCTGTAGCTGGAAACCTTAATACCTTTCACAACAGAGAATGCTGAATACAGTTTGGTCCACTGCGACAACTATGGGGCATGGAGAAAAGGTAGGGTTTAGGGAATTGAAACCCAGGCGATAGAAACGTAACACGATGAATTCTCACACCTAAGGCTGAACTATGGAAAGATGAAAGGTCAAGAAGAGACAGGTACAGTACCAAGTTTTAAATTTCTTTAATTTCTTTACTTTTGAAACTGCAAGTACTCAAAAAACATGGAGAATTCATCTGATCACATGAAGCCAGCTCAGGTCTTACCTGGCATATTAACAAGCTCAGTATTAGCCTTTCCAGACACTGGCTGGCTGCCAAGCCACTGAGAGAGTGCTACACCTGTATTATCTGTGCTGTTCCATTACACAGGTGTACAGATAAAGAAGCCTAGTTTAGAACAACTTACTTCTAGAGATTGTGTTAACTTACTATGAAAGTGTCAGAGATAGAAGATTAAGTTACTCTAATTCAAAAATTGCATGATAGCATCCAGAGTCCCCAGAAACAGGAAAGGATTTTATGATGTTGGGTACAAAAACGCAAACGGGAAAAAAATAAGCTTTTTACTCAATACACTTTTATTCTACAATAAATTAAATCTCACTTCATAAACAAAATTAAGACACACATGATAACTGGGTAGCAATTCTTACAGCGCTGAACTATGGCTTCATTAGGGTTAAAATTAACAAGTGCAGCAATAACCAACACATCATAACTAACAAGCTGTAAAAACCTAACCCCGATACAAAATTCTTCCTTTAACAAGCTCCAAATCTTTATTCAACTATTTCAAAATATGTTTAGAACAGCACAACCTACTGAAAAAATAACACAACAGCCTATGACATCTGTAGCCAAATCTAGGCAGTATGTAAAACAGAAAGCACATTAGTTTGTGTGGTAAGCAAGAAAACTGCTGCAAAACTCCTCTGAACAGCCAAAATTATATACATTCACTGAAGACCATACAGCTTCACAAGCATATGAAAGTTCGGAACATACCCTTTTTACTGGCAGTGATGTAACAGAAGTAATTGGAGAAAGTACACTTTAACTGCAAAGAGACTGCTGTAGAAAACGCTGGTATGCTACCTTAGCCAATACAAGCTGCAACAGGTTTTGCAGAAAACGTCAGTATTACTACATCTCCCTTCTGGGCACTGCCTAAATACATTGGACTCAATAGGGTACAGTACAGAACTGAAAGAAAATACCCACTAAAAGTAGCACAAAAGCTAAATCAGTACTGTTGAATAACACCTCAATAAACTACAAAATGCCCACCAAAAGCTGTTAAAGTATGGATTTTCTTTAAAGCACTAAGCATTTCTTAGGATTTAACCTGGAAGGAAGGAGGGAGGGAACAGGTATTGGTATAAGGCTACTGTAAAAATAGTCAGATCATGTAGACAGGAACAGGCCACAATCCCACTTGTGTTGCATGAAATCCTCATCCTGCATTGTGACACCGGAATTTCCTCTAAATAACCTTTAAAAGAACATGAACCGTCTCTGACTTTAACAACCATCCATTTTCATGACAACCACTTCAGTACTGTAGAGATAACAATCAATGCACTATACCCTAAAATTCATTATTGCAACTATTAAATTGTATTTCTCCCTTAGCTCTAGAGAGAGACGAACAAACACCAGGAAATAACTTGCTGAATCTGAGGATTAACCCAAAGAACAGTCTCCTGCACACCGATCATGCATTCAAAATGTGTTGACTCTTCTCTGTGCCACTGAGATGAATCAGTCAAAGACAGCCAGCTTACTGCAGCAGCGTGAACAGTCACTTGGTTTCCTTTATTGGGAAGAACTGCCCTGATTTCCAGTCTATATATTTATATGCTACACACAGACTATGAGGTGATTAATTTTCCTGCTGAAGGCATAATTGGCTTGCCTGGCCTTATTTGATGTGACCTGAGGTCCAAGTCACATGGGGAGATGCAAAGTGTCTATGAATTAGTTCTGAATCCTCTGAAGGGAAGGTTCAGCCCTCACGAGATAGGAATCTTCACCATATTTAAGTGTGTAACATGGTTTTTATACCTTTTTTACTCTCCTCCAGGTATTCAAATCTGATACAAGCAACCGAAAGAAGAAGAAGAAAAAAAAAAAAAAAAGCACTCTACCACCCTGAAGGGACCTATACTGGCTCTCTTCATGTATATATACATGCAAACTGCCTGAAATATAGGTAAATGTTACTATTCCCAATTCTAAGAAATAGGAGGTGAAAGGATTATGAAGAGAATGGCGCAATCTTATAAAGGCTGACCAAAAGGACGTGAAATCTAAATGTGAGGTTACCTTCACACTTTTGGATTATTAAATTAAAGAAAACTTCTTTCCATGTGTTGCTCTCCTGTAAATATTAAGGTCTGGTATAGTTTGAAAAGTAACAGCTTGGTCTCTAAAACCTGCTTAGAAAGTGAAATCTTTATGTAAAAATAGAGGATATTTATATATATATAAAATACATATAAAATAGAGGATATCTCAAGGGGAATAAAAGTAAATCTTACTAAAATCTTCCATTATCCCATTCTGTGTTAGCTAGTTTTCCCCTTCATGCATTAGTCCTGTTGGGTGATCTGTTATTTCAGCCCTTACCACTATCAGCTATCCTCAGTTTCTTGTTTTTTAAAGCATTAAAAGCTAAGTAACAAATTGGGGGAATTTTTAAGCCACACTATCCTCCCTCAAAATGTATTTTCCATGGTCTACATGCAAAGCATAAAATATAATTTGAGCAAAACTGTGCATTATCATCAAATTACTATAGAATCATCACAGAACCACAGAAAATTTGGCTGGAGGTCACCTAGTCTCATCTGTCACTAAAAATATGGTAATTTCCAACACCAGATCTTGATTTTTGTAGTTGACTGGAAAAGATCAAACTCACAGCCTTTCTGGTCACCTCTTCCATTACTACAGTATACTCTTCATAAAAAAGCTTTCCTGTGTCCAGTCTGAACTCCCCAAGCTGTGATTTATGGCTATTGCCCCTTGGTAAACTGTAACCCACTGCTTCAGAGAAGTTTTGTGTCATGATCTTTGTCACTCCTTTGAAGCTGTTGTGGGCTAACCTAAGATCACCCCCTTAGCCTCCTCTTCACCAGACCCTGCTCCCTAAAAAACCCAGCTCTCCAGCTATTCCAATCACATCATGAGGTCTAGCCCTCTGACCAGTTTAGTATCCCCCCCATTAGACTATTTCCAGTTTCTCAACATCCCCTCTGTACTCAAGGTTATGAAAATGACACACAGTTGTCCAAGAAGCAGCTTCACCAGCCTCAAGTAGGGGTGCTAACAGCTTCCTTCAGTCTGCTAGTCATGCTCCTTGTTCCTTCTAATGTAGCCCAGAACACGTCAGTTTTGTCTGCCCTGAAAGCACACCAATGGCTCATATTCAGCTTGACATTCTTAATATCAGCAGGACTTTGACTCAGCCAGGTGCTTCCCAGCCTGGACTGATGCATGGTGTTATTCCACTTCAGATGCAGAATTTCAGTCTGCTCTTTCTTAAATATATGAGTTTCCTGTTGGCTCAGTCCTCATTTGTTCAAGGTCTCAAGATGCTTTAAGACTGAAGCTCTCTTTGGCTTTCCAAGCACCACCCTAAATGAGTAACATTCACAGATTTGCTGAGGGTGCATTCTGTTCAATTCTGTCATCCAAGTCATTGCAGAATTGATACCATGAATACCAGAATCAACCCTTTAAGTATTCCATTTCTTACTGTCTGGTAACCGGTCAAGCTGTTGATTACTACGCTTTCAGCACTGTAGTCCAGCCAATTTTCAGTTCACTCAATACCCAGCCCATGTTTCTCTGCTTACCATCAACAACAGTGTGGGACATGGCATCAACAGTCTTAATAAAGTTAGTTATACCATATCTCATCCTAGAAGGCAATCAGATTAGCAAAACGCTAACTGCCCTTCAGAAATCTGCGTTGACCCTTCCTGTTTACCTTCTTGCCCTTCACATGTCTAGAAGCAAGTGCCGAGACAATATGTTCCATTATTATTCTGGGGAGTGACCTTAACTTGACACAGCCTGTAGATTCCTGGACCATTCTCCTTTTCTTTCATAAAGACTAGTATAAGGTTAGCTCCCTTCTAGTTCTCAGGACTTTCCTCAATTACTATGTTTTTCTTGGACAACAGCTGCCTTGCAATCCTATCACCTGAACGAGCTCTCTTCAGTCTTGGCAAAGAACCCCAAGACACAGAATACATCCACTTCCCTTAAGCAGCCCTTAACCTGTGGCTCCTCCATGTTACTGTTCCTTGTCTTGCAACAGCTAAAAAACCATGGGAAATTTCTTCCTTTCCTGTCTTGTCCACCATTAGATTGCATCCAGCATTCATCCATGGACCCACATGTCCCTGAGTTCCCTTACGGTATTACTTGAAGAATCCTTTCATGTTACTTTATGTCCCTGAGTTCAGCTCAAATACGCTTTGGCCTTCCTGATTTCAATTTGTCTTTTCCAAATATAATGAAAGAGAAATTAAAGTTACCGTATAAAGCACTGCAGCACAATTACATTCAACTTCTAGATCAGAACATACATAAGGTTAGAAATCAAATTATATTATGGCACTGCATGTTGAAACTTTGATCCAGCAGGGAATGCAGATGACAAATTTCTGAAAAGTCTCAGGAAGCTTTGCAGAAAAAGAAACAGAAACATGAGGTTTTCCCTACTATAAAATAACTAATATGCCATAATAAAGAATAGAGATGCTGCTGATCTTTTCAATTCACTTATTAAAGTGAACGGAATTGAAGTAAGCTTTTTTGTACTATGCTTTTCAGTAATGAATAGAAACATTTTAAAATTTGCACGGTATTGTATTATCTAAACCAATTAATCTTGAACTCCAGGGGAAAAAGGCAGTATTAGACCACAACTTCAAAGGACACATTGACTCCATAATTTGATTACTCTTTCAAGAACGCACTGAGAAAACAAATGCTAACAATAAACACACTCAACTAGGAAGACCGTCAAAAATACTCAAATTAAAATCAGCATTATTTTAAGTAACTTGTGCATCTTTGTCAATGTTAATACAATCCTTTTCAATGTTAACCTGAAGATTCACACTTTCCTTTAGTCAGTTCACTCATCTGTCACTTACCACAACCACTGATAAAAGGAAGAACCTCTATGCCTGTTTCTGCCTTTTCAAGTAGTGCTGATTATTAATGCAGATTAGGGATCAAAAAAAAACAACTGAAAAAACATTGTTTGACAAAATAGAAATCTTCACAAATATCTAAAATACTGAACAGAAGAGCTTCAAATTTATATGCTTTCATTAAAAGACTTTATTTCTCTGTATGCATAAATGTGCACTGCTATACTAAAAGGAGCCATTGACTGCATTCATACAGGCATGAACTATGCAAAAAGTGCAGGTACAGCAATAATGCCCATGTATATCAGCAGCGCAAGGTTCATGAAACAACAACTGGGTGTTTGTTTTTTTTAAAAAATAGTCTACCAAATTAACCAGAAAAACATTAACACCTATTATCTATCATACGACATCTTCACACCAGGGAAGGCCTGCAATGACAAGGAGTGTATGCTATTAAAACAACTAACACTGAAAAAATTAACAGGTCAAACATTCAGATGCATAAGTTAGACCCACAGAAAACTTGCATAATTTTCCCCTTTAATAGTTGGCCTTATAAAAGACATCAACTATGCATGTAAATCTTGCATTGTAAGTACAGACTAACAGCCTACCTTGTTAAATAAAAGTCAAGAAAAAATCATCAAGGGACGCTATATACCATTCAAAATTACAGTAAGAAACCATTAAGTAGCTCTCTGCATGACAGATAAACTGAGAGGGAGTAGATACAGTTGTCAACACAAGAAAATCCAAAGCTACACTGCATGTGGTGGGGAAAACTGAGAAGAGTAAGATTCACAAGTCTCATCAAAGATGAAAAGGGGAGGGAACACACTGTTTTCCGTTCAGACTAATCTGATCACAACCAGACAGATTTCTTTCAATCCTTTTCTTTCCAATGCATAAAGAAAACACAACTAGACATGGTCTTTGCAACCAAAGTGCAGTAAAACTACCTGACAGCAGCAGTGCTTGCTCTCTCTTACACAGAAACAATCTAGCAAGGTTTTAAGTACTGGACTATTTATCGTGTCAAATTAGGGAATACAGCTGCGTATTGTCCACATACCACTGCTGCAGGAAACTCTTTTATTTGTATATGTATTTTTACACCTTTGTGGAATAAACTGTAGTTCACTTCCTAAAATTAAATGAAAAGCATTTAGTGGCCATACCAGCCTTTAAATATTCACCTATTACTAAAGAAATAAGTATATTTACTTGAGTCATTACCTTAGTTCTTCTGCATTTAGGCAGGCATTACTGTGGCATATGCTATCAATGAATTTATATTTCTGTGTCTGACAGCAAATGTGGCATGTAAAAGTACAGCACCAGTAGCAACGCTGATTCAGTCTCAGCAAACAGGCATTGTGACAAACCTCAGTTTGAGTGGCTATCAAATTTATTATGGACAACTGTCCATTTTCTACAGTCCATCATCCAGGCTCAGCATGAAAAACCTCTAAAGGAGATGCTGCTGCTGCATTCGAGCTGTGGGATGCTTACAAATCTTTATAGACCGCAGTGAGAAGTCACTGTTACGTGCACTTTTTACAATGCTTTTCAGTCCCAATATGCATCTCGCTGGTACATCCAGTCCTACTTTCAGCAACAGAGGCGCTTACCTAGTGTTATACCTGGTTTTGTAATACATTTGTTGTGCAGACAGGAAGGGCACAGGATGACACTACACTGTTAATTTAATCTCAATAATTTATTCACCATTTAAATAAGGTTTTAAAGCCAACTAGAAACTGTGAAAGCAGGCACAAAATGTTGGTTATTTTACAGGTGCAGCAGCATACATAGTGATCAAAGGTTTCAGAAAGGTGCCAATGTACACGTTGCCACCGGAACTGCACCTAACTCCCTTTTTGTAGCTGTACAGGAAACACAGCCTACCATAGGTTTTTCCATGCCTGAAAACCTTTAGCCAGTACAGCATCTTGGAGCTGTACCAGAAGGCTGCCTGTCACTGTGGCAAGAATGCATACTGTTTGGTTGGTCCCTGCCACAATTTGTGGTAAACTAGCAAACAAAACCCTAATCCAAAGAATCATCTATTTTCACAGCACAGGTACCTGAAAACATATAGTAAGAGGAACAATATCATCTATTTTCCGTGACCTGAACAAACAGAACAGCATAAACTGTGTTGGAACAGGTATTCATGCAAAAGCACTGCTTTTTGAAATAAAAATAGAAGTTTAAAAAAATTAAAAAAAAAAAAAAAGGTAGTTTAAAGGGTCCATTTTCCTCTCCAGACAAAATTAATAATCCTATGTTAATTCGGAATTATTCCATTCTGGAATGTCAAAGTTCTGAAGATAACAATTCATGAAAAATTATTATGCTACCGATTGACAGAAGTATGCAGTAAATCTTCCATTTCATTGAACCTAGTACAAAACTGAGAATTTTCAAGTGAATCTGCTGACTTACTATAAAGAATCAAGCCTATTTATAGTATCAGATGCACTTACTCTCAAGTGCTCTGTCAACAAAAGCTTCAAATAATGACCTAGATAGACAATGCAGCAGACAAGGAGGGGTGTAACTACATACAAGAAAGACAGAATGAAAGGGAGTGGGGGCTGGAATCCTCAACTGCTTTGGAAAAAAGAAAATAGTTTTTTCAGGGATACCAGTTGTAAGACTGAAGCACAGATGTACTTCAGTAAATAGCACTAAAAATATAAACAGTATTTTACCATGATGTGTTGCCATGCTGAAGACAGGGGAAAAAAAAAAAAAAACCAAAACCCAAACATTTACCAGTTTCAAGGCAGCATACAGTACAATTCTTAAATATACATATTTACATTCAGACTCAGAAGACCGTGAAACACATAGAAGTGAACAGATAAAGTAATTTTTTTTTCCATTCGGCTTTATTTTTTTTTTCACTGAAAATATTGCTGAAAAATGCTTAGCAATGTGAACATAAATGAAAAGACTTCCTAGATGAAGAGGCTAGTAATGCTATACAAAAGTCTTGATTTAAACTTTAATTACACAGTCAAGCATATAATTGCACTGTGTTACTGTTGGGATAGATGGATAATCATGACCATGGGATAACACTGCAACATGAATTACAGGTTAGAGTGACAGAGGATCACACTAACCAGCAAAACGTCATTCCAGATTAATCAGATCATTATATTGGAGGGTGCTAGATACCCAAGGAAGGAAAGCTCAACACAGACAGGCACTAGTTGTGCCTAAGAGATGGGACTGTCTGAAAAATATAAAGAATAATGCTTTATGAGAACTCAAGGAAAAAAAAAAAGTGGCAACTGAGGGAACAGAGATGGAATTTGAGTACAGCTCACATTTTGAAACAACTAAGGAGACAGACTACAAGCAGCTATTTGCTATATGACGATCCAGACTGAAGAAATTGAGTGAATACTAATAGAAACAGAAATATTACTTTGTATGCTGTCAAGTAGAAAACCAGTGAGGGTTTTTCACTTACAAAAGCTGGTGTTACAAGTTATCATCACCCAAAAAGGTAAATTTCTGCACATGAGAAAACAAGATTTCATACCACATGATGTAAAATAAAGGGACAAAGGGCTGATTAAAGATACCCCCAACTCACCCTGCCCCCCAACACATGCACTTACACACCCACAATGAAGAAATGCTCTGAAAAGAAAGAGGCTACATGACCTGAAGGCTCAGGGGAGAATAATGACATGATTGATCACAACTGTTGAAAAGGAAGCCAAACTCTTCTCAATGCCAAAGAAAACCCAAGGGTGCCTTTGTTTTAGAGAAACTGACTATATCAGCAAAGTATTTCAACCGTTTGCCTAACTATCTGTCCCTGAATGAAAGGAATGCAGACCCAGAGCAAAAAAACCCAACTAGTTTTAGGGGTGCTACTGGTTAAAATAACGTAACTTCTATACGTATTGGATCTGCTTATAATTGTGATCCTGTAAGTCTAATCAAGAGTATTTTTCACTCATGTAACTGTAATAGGTATTTAGCTTATTGGTTTATGCTTTTCTGCAGTGCCCAGTCATTCCCTCAGCGAGTGGCTTTGCCTGCTGTGATTCCACGTACATTACTGACTGAAGAAGCTGCAATGCAACAGCAGACTCCAGGCAAGTGGGCTGAGCTGGGGTACACCTCCTGGGAGAGGAGCCTCACTCCACAGCAGTTGCTAACCTCCACCTCCAGGCACACTGGACAGGTTACTCTATTGGACTCAGAAAGTGATGGAGGAAGGAACGTGTTCCCCATCGTGGAGGTTGCTGGATAGCTTCATATTAATTATATGAAGCACTTAATGAACCCAGTAATGGCTCAGCTTTGTACCAAGTCTGCAAGACCTCAGGACTAAGCCCCGCCAGGCTTTCTCTGTCTGAACTTTTTGATCTACATGCAGTTTTGTTTTACTTGGTTAAGCTGTAGCAGCAATTTTGTAATTGAGTAGGTGCCTATGGCTAATTTCTTATGACCACAGTTTATATAGATAGAAGTATCAAGCAGTCATTCTGTGTAGAGTGAGGTATTTACTGCCACTAACAGGATGAGCTACAGGCTTGTCATGAGAGCAGTGGCCTTCAGAAGTAAAGGCAGAGCAGTACAAAAGCAGGGCAGTACATGTGTGAAGCAAGAAGAGATGGGCCATCACTGGAGACCCCACAGCTATGAACAACTCAGCCAGATCAGCATGGGGAGTGTGTATGTGGTTAAGCCCAATATAAAAAATCAAACAACAAACAGAAGAGCTCTTAAGAGAGCTGTGGGCTTCAGCTTACTTCAACAAACACACTCCTTTCTGGTGACCGGGGGATGCTCAGTGTCATGATGGTGGGCATATTCTAGATAATGAGATTCACATTTATATTGTCAATCATATACTGCAATTGGTATACTCCACTAACTGTAATTTCTAATTAAATTGTGATTTGAGTGCATTGTTGTGTTACTGAGCTAAATCAAAATCCCTTGTAACTGCAAGCAACGTCAAATTAATTAAACTTCGTACTGTATATTAAGTCCTTCACATGTGCAATATCTAGAAGAACACGGTCAAAGAGTATTGCATTATGACAGGGTCTCAAGAGCAGAAAAAGGTAACATTCTAGAAACAATTTCAAAATTTAGGCTGCTATCATCTCACCATATCTACCCCTTAAATAAAAAAAAATCCCAAGTTTCTCATTAGAGGCAACTATAGAATAAGTTTGTGTCACCAGAAATTTCACAGATAAATACTTCATTTTCACCACAAAGGAGGAAAAAAGGAGAAGTTCATGCTACACATTGCTAAAATCAATTTATTGTGTAATTCTAAACTGGTTTAGTGTTATCATAATTACATAACTCACAGCCAAAGTCAAGCTTATTTGGGTAGTAATGTACCTTAATTAAGTTTAAACTTAGCTTAGCATTTGCTGGGTTCTATTTTTCTTATTTGGGGTAAACAGAATTGTAACAGATTTTATTAAAGCATAACATGCAGAGCGTTCAACTACCCATTAAGTAGCTTTTTCTAGAAATAGAAAAGAATTGACTTACTCACAGAAAGATACAGTTCCGTTCAGTAGCAAATGCATCAGTAGCAGAAAATGCCATCATGTGAGAAAACACACAGAAACAGATAGGAAAACATAATAGAAGCATTCAGTTTTTCAAACTGACATAAAAGGAACAAAAATGGCTAAAACAAGGACAAAAATTAAATATCCTGCAAAAATCCCTTTCAAAACTCAACTTTTAAGAGCAAGCTGCATGGGAAGTACTGTCAAGACAAGTTAAAGGAGAAGGGTCACTGTGGAATCTGGAGATTGCTCTTACTGTTATTCCTTCATTTCCAGAGAAGACAGAAGAAATAAAAACAATTACTAACTGAAGAGTTCACAGTTTAGTCTTCTAACAGCACTTTCTTTTCTCTGCAGAAGTATGATGGTTTTGAAAGCCATGGGCCTCACCGCCTCATATATTTTCTATGCAAATAAAAATTACTATTGATGGATATTGCTTAATTCAAACATAGAAATAGAAAAATACTGAAAACGTAAGATTGCTAAATCTCATAAAGTGTACAGAAACATGATTTGTGACTTCCTTTTAGACAAGTAGGGCAGAGCTGGGGGAGACACACCCAAAATCTCTGCTCCCCTGTGCATTTAAAAAGGGATGTTATGTTGACCTCTGAATCATTCCAAATGCCACAAAAAAGTTGCCTAAACCCATGGCATGAACTGTATTTTTACAGCAGCAGTGCTGAAAAGCCCAGTCCTTGAAAACTAACTGGCAAATGGATCCACCAAAACCCAAAACAACACACTCAACCTTCCATAACACAAAGCTGCCACCTTCCCTTTTTGGATGGTTATTTTCAACTCAGCATCCCAGCAGCATTCCCCATGTGGCTGCCTAAGTCCACATTTGTCAGTACAACAGAGGGGAGCTGTCTCGGTACAGGAAAAAGCACATCTTGACCAGGCACTTCAAACTCTTTTAAGTTAACTTAGATCTCCATCTCAAGTGACTTTAAGGGGAGATCAAGAATCTATTCCACTATGCTGGTTAAAAGATGTGGGTTGAGGTGTAAAAATATTTTACATTTTAAAAAGCCCTAGTGAACAAGACCAGAGAAAAAGAAATCAACAATGTTAAAATGTTACAATTGTAAAATGTTAAAATGCTATAATTTTAATCTACTAAAATTTAAATTCAATTGAACTTGAGATCAGTATTACTACCTTCTTAGGGTACCTTTATTCCAAGTTTCAAATTCTTCCACTACTGGCAAAAAATCCAAGAAGGCAAAAGTGCTTGTGGATCAGCAAAAGTGTGTTCATATATTGGCTGCATGATAAGAAAGGATATTTTGCCTTTCTTTGTGATGGCCTTAAATTAGCATCAGATTGGGCTGTCACTAAGTGACATTCTACTCAGCTTCTCTGAAATTCTTGGCTTTGAACAACTAATTTTTCAACATTATTTTAAGTCAAAATAGCATCATATTTAACTCTAATTTTAATCTGATAATTGTTATTTTCTTCCCTCTCTGCAAAGATGTTTTTGCTGGGAGGATATTTTCACTCAATACTCTTTTATCAGACTAAATGGTCACATAAACCTTTCCACTCGCAGCTCACTTCAAACAATCCCATAACTACATAGTTTGGATTACCACCACATTCTCTTATCAGTGAAGTAATTTTTAGTTTCTCCATACTGCATCAACTATGGTTATGCATATTTCACATGGCTTACAGGATACAGGGTTCTGAATATGAATCACTTTTCCAGGTCTTCATTCTTGTCAGCTGCCATTTACTGAGGAGCACAACATGAATACATTCACGACTGCTGCACAGTGCTGGGTGAAACCAGTCCCAACTATATCAAGGATGCTATAGAGCAGAATGCATAGTAATTACACTACATGATTTCCTTCTCCACCAACCTCTGCCATGACGCTCTTCAAAACTTCTCCACAGAACTCCCCATTTGCAGTAGTAGAAGCATACATCTCAAAAACAACCCCCATCAACTGGAGGACGTACCTGGGAAGCACTACCTGTACTCACAAAGCTTCGTATTTCAATAGTATGTTGGTCCATCCAGCAACTTTTAAGTATGGCATCCACTGTACAGACTGTACTACTCAATACGTATCATACAGGTAAGTCTAGTTCTTATCTAAAATCAATATATTAATGAAAATAAAAGATGGCAAAAAGGAAGAGGAATATCTCCCGGGAATACTTTAAAAACTTAAGTGGAAACAAGGGAGTCCTGTAACTAAGGAAGT
Source organism: Falco rusticolus (assembly GCF_015220075.1). Lineage (NCBI taxonomy): Eukaryota > Metazoa > Chordata > Aves > Falconiformes > Falconidae > Falco > Falco rusticolus. The sequence goes on from NC_051189.1 coordinate 83,577,591, forward strand.
GAATATATTGACATGGTACTTAGAGAGATGATGAAAGAAAGAGATATTGATTTAATATAATTAGCATGGTTCTGAAATACAGCTGGTAAAGCTTTTACAGGCAAAGATAGAGCCTGATGTTTGAAGGGAAGCAAAACATGAATGTATCATAACTGAACCTATTTAGAAAAGCTACAGAATACTTAGGGTTACTAATTACTGGTTCCTGTAAGGCAAGAATGAGATTTTACTTTGGTGAATATCACATATTACAATATGGGATGCATTATATTAGGAAACACAGCTGCAAAAGTCATTCTGTGGTCAGACTTGGGGTCTAATACCTGGATAACTGTATGAAATGTGACAACCTGCTAGTCAGACTAGATGATTCCACAAGTTTCTTCTGGCCTTAAAAAATAGTCGGAATTGAAACACCCATATAGATAGTGACTTTGTTCTAAAACTTCAATCATGAGATAAAGACATGGGAAAAGTAATCTAGCACAGCCAAGAAAAGAAATTAAATCTTTCAACTTCTACAGCCATTTCTATCTGCAGTTTTACTTACATATACATATATAAGATGTGCATGATACATGTAACAGTTTCCAAAGAGTACCAACACCTAACATACAAGTTCACTTAAGTCATGTATATTTTCCTTATTTAATACTGATGTACAATACAATGCTGAGTCATTATTACCCTGTATGTGTTTTTAAGTCTAATTTTAACCATAATTTCTTGACAAACTAGTAGCTTTCTAATGGGAAAATTGGTGAATATTTAAAAGTAACAAGTCTTAAAAAGCTGGGATGTTTTTAACTCTGAAGATGACACTTCTATTCTTGTTTTAGCAAAAAAAAAAACCACCAAAAAAACCCCAGAAAACAAAACAAAGAAACAAAAAAAAAAAACAAAACCAAAAATTGTTATCAGCAACTATCTCAAAGCCAAAGACTTCTGTTTTCTCTGCAATCAGAACTATGAGTTAAAGAACCTATTAATTAGTCACTTATTTAAACAGCGTGAGAAATATTCCATAAGTCTTAGAGCCTAAGCTTTTTCTTCTGGAGAGAGGGGGTAAATGAAGACAGGCATCTGGAAACAAGTATCTTTATTTGAAATAAGTAGATTTAAAAAGGATTCAAAAGAAATATTAAACATTATGCAACTTGGTCTTTGCATATGTTTTCTGAAAGGGAAAGGATATTGTAAAAGGCTACTGAAAGGCTTTTGAAAAACAGGCTACTACTAAGATGGCAAAGGGAACTAGAGTCACAAAGAAACTAAAACAAATATCTATTTTTTCTGAGTTGAATATAATTGTCGGTGCTTCAAGATGGAACTCACTCTTAGGAAATTATTTTATCTTACATTCTCCAAGTGTTTTTATTAAACAAATCTGACACAACAAGCTTCTGCTAGGTCACTGTCACATTCCTTCTCAGCTTCCAAGGGAGAAGTTTCTGTATGCCAGGAACTGAAGTACACATATGAGTATGTATGAACCACATCTATCTGCAGACTTCCACGAAAAGCATCAGCTTTAATACTTATTTACTCAAAAGGTCCTCCAGGACCTATTTCTACCTTCAAAACGTCATTAGTAATAGCTCTTTTCCCAGGAATTTTTTAACACCAAGTGGGGTCAGAAGTGTCTTGCACGTGTGGAAATCCCCACTGAGAAACATACCGTGCTTTTTGCAGAGGAAATAGTTGTATCTATCACATATGTTCTCACAAATCATAGTCCTGATCTCTCACTTTGTTGAAGATTTTTTCCCGTATTTACACATACAAAAGCATATAACAAATCAAAACCAGAAATGGCATTAGGTTTTCCAAAACCTATGAAGCATGTGTTTGCCAGTATATCGTAAGGAAGAAAAGATCCTCTTCATACAGACATTTTATCACGTTTTGTTCAGCACAGACAACTGAAACTATTTGTCTGATAGTTTAACATTGCTTGATAGTTTCTCTTTGAAGAACTTGATTCTGATTGTCTAAAAACAAACAGCACACACACACCCCCCCCAACAATTTCTGTGAAAGTGAAAGCTATTAACCATTCTTCCTCTTCATGAGGACAGCTTGAACATACCTAAGCCAAAGCTCACTGCCTGGCATCTCACGATCTATTAGACATACACTGTACAATTCTGACATTCCCTTCAGCACTGCCTGCTGACCTTAAGAAAGTTTGCAGCAAGGGAAAAAATATGGTTTCATATTCTTTAACCATCAGATCTTCTCAATTGCATCTTAGAAGTCTGAAACCCAAAAGTGATTCAGCACACTTGTCCATAGGTAAAACACAAATTAAATGGCTTATAAATTAAAGCAAGGAGTTTAGGATTTGAGTTTCCTAAAATCAGCCTATCTCCTCAACAACAAAATACAGACTTCCTATTTTGACAGAAGTCCTCACCTTGAAAAGCACATGGCTAAATCATCTGATCCAGTTATTACCAGCATGAATGTCACTTTACATTTGACATATCAAGCACAATTTTTTCGACCCAATAAATTTTCTCAACCCAATAAATCTGTTCCTCAAAATGGCACAGCATAGGGATATGTGTTTTTCAAACTAAGCACAACAAACCTTCAGATTTTCTGAAAAAAATGTTTCACATAGGAAAATTAAGTAGAGCAAATAAATATAACATCTCTAACTTCTCTGTGTCTTTCATGTATCCTGCCTTCTTCAAAGACTGCAAACACCTATCACAGACATCAATATCATAAATTCCACCACTTAATCTGTTGCAGTCACTCAAGGACACTATTCCAGTTATTTCATGAGAAGTAAAACATGAAGTTGCCACAAGTGTTCCAAGAGAATTAAAAAAGGGAACTTTATTTAAAGTTAAGCATCAGCACAGGTGAAGAAAATGTAACATATTTAATTCATCAAAACATACCTTAATTATGAACTCAATAATCTTTTCCTTAGTTAGTAGTACTTTTGAATAATTGTCTGTGTTCGTATTTCCGAAACTCTAAGTATATTTTGGTCTACAGTCAAAGGGCACATAAAGCAACATCACATACCAGGCAGTAAAGTAATTAGTACTTTCTTCTAAAAAAGCAGAGGACTACCCATCTGAACAGTTAGAAATTTACTTCATTTACTCCCCTAATGCAGAATCAGTGTAGTGCATTTCATCTGCCTGAAGCACAGGATGGTGGCAATACCTAGAATTCTTCCAACAGAACATTAAATAATGGAATTCTGTCAAAATACAAAATACTGTGGGGAACAGAAAAATCCCAAAAGTAGGTTTGGAGGTTTTTTGTGGGGTTTTTTTTTTTGGTTTTGGGGTTTTTTTGGTGGGTTTTTTGGGGTTTTGTGTGTGTGTGTGTGTGTGTTTTTTCTTTCTTTCAAATCTTTACTAGAAAATAAGTAAAAGAATATTGGAGTTACATGGTTTTCCCAGTAGTGACTGCGGCTGAACATAAATGTGTGCCATTAAGCCAAATTTACTGAAGTCACCATACAGTCTGAGGAACGCATTCAGATTAAAAAAAAACCAAAACAAAACAGTCTCATTTTTTATCTTAGTACAGTTTTCCAGCTTCAAGACAAGCTTCAAGCTGACTAGAGATCACCTATCAAGAAAGAAGTTTACTTAACAGGACACCTGTGAAATTTTGGTACCTTAAACCACAATATTTAAAGAGATTATCTTCTCTAGTCAGCAGTACCTTACGTTATCTGGCTAGGCTGTTCTTGGTAATAAGGGAATGCAGAACTCCTTTGTTACAGGTTCCTTTTCGCTGTAGTTCACAGGAATCAGAAATGACTTTGCTAATACTTTACCACTTAAGATCCTTTTCATCTAGTGCATTCAGCACTGATCCCCTCTAGTACTCAATTCACTGATTTACAGGGGTGGGAGGTTCAGTTGCAAACTACATAACCAGATATGAATTAGTAATATCATTACAAAACCCAACAACAGAGAACACTATTCAGTATCGTGTTTCAGATTCTAACAGGCAGAGCAGCGTATCTTCTACCTCTGTAATTTCCCTGCACACTTTTTCAACATCAGAAGTCAAAAGCTAAGGCAGGTATTTTTCTTCACAATAGTACAGTAACACAGGCTAAAACACTGGTACATGCCCAAGTAATAAGACTGTCCTGGAAGAGAAACAAACACCTAAACCATGGCTAAATCAAATACAACAACATGCCATAAATCTTAAGACAAAACTCCATGTTACAACTTTTCTTTCTTGCACTCCTCTTAAGAACCAGAAAATAGGACAAACCTTCAACACCAAAATAGAGAACTGGTACATTTCAAGAAGAAAAAATGAAGAGCAAGGTCATAATTTTTATAAAAGCCCAATGATTCAACAGCTATTACTCCAATGGTGTTAGATATCATAAGATAAATTAATGTATAATTTTAATAAAAAAGCACTGAATGTCTTAGGCATGGAAAGATCACTATAATTGGAGAAATAATTTAGACACATTCAGCAAGGAGAAAGCAGACTAAAAGCAGCTATTTTTTGACGTCTCTCTTTGGAATACCTGCTGCTGCTGGTGAGCCAAACAGCGTAACAATGAAAACCAGTTGTTTGCATGAACTGCAATATTAACCATCTCCTGTTGTACAAACAGGCACTAAGCAAAAATTTAGATACTTGGTCCACAAAAATTTACATTAAGATGTCCAAACCTGACTTGTTAGAATTGAGCAGAGTATCACACTAAAGATCTTTCTTTCAAAAATTTCTAATACCTTTGGTTTTAATCATCCAAGGCTTATAGTCTCTGTCCCTACCCAATTTTGCCCTAAAAGAATCAAGTTTTACACAAAAAAAAAATGTATATGTTAAATTTTAATTTTCTTTTAAATCCTTTTAACTAAAAAGTCTAGGATAACATCTCTACAACTATAATTTGTCTATAGTTCTTATATGCCATGCCTATGTGCTATAACTTCACGTGCAAATTGACAACAAGGAGAGATGCCTGAAAACCCCCATTCACAGCACAGAGTGAAAGTGGAGAATAAAATGAACAATTTGATTAAATTATGTTAAATTTATTTTAGGACAGAACACAGAAGTATACTGACATGAAGAAATATTTACAATTCTTTGCAATATGCATCTATGAACAAAATGATTCAGATACCAGCTATGAAACCTTTCTGAAAAAAAGAACTAAATCATATTACTGTTTTCTAGCCTGCAGATGCAGCGCTTGCATACCTGTTCTTTAACTGAAGCTAGAATGGCAGAGGTTGTCTCAGTTTCAGAGCCATCGCCATTGGATGTGTTCAACACGGGACTAAGGGAACTTGTCTTGTCAGAAGACGAGGGCTGGTCTGGAACAGGCATATTTTCTGCAGTATTGGAAAAACAAAAGAGTGATTTTGTTATTAGAAACCTGATACTTATCAGACATCATATGCATGTAAGAATAAAAATACTAATGTTAAGGAAAAAATTGTAGAACATGCTTCTGTTCAATAATATAGAATTACTGTATCACTTATTTAAAACTAAAACTAGTTCTAATTTAATTATAAAAGAAAATATTAAATGATCTCCCAGAGTTACTCCAAAATATTCACCACAGTACATTTAGAGAGGATTCATATAATTTACAGCTGTGATTTTTGTATACTACTCCAGTGGTAGCATCCAACATGAAATTACAATGTCATGAAAGTAATGAATCATGAAATGCTTTGCAAACAGAAAATGAACAAATGATACATGAGAGAAACATAAAACATCTAGTGTTGACTTTCTAACGTGTGATTATTTAGTATGTACTATATTGTAAGCCTAGGTAATTAAATTGAACTTTCATCCAGTCTAGAAGGTGATTTTGAAAACATTTTATCAGAGTACTTTTGAGAAAAACAGTACAGAAGTTAAGTCATTTTTAGAGACCTGTTAAAAAAAAAAAGGATTCTTAGCACTTAAAGGCATTTCTAGTATTCTTTTTTAGAGAGCAAAACAGCGGTGAGACTGGAAAGATTTATCTTTCTGACAGCTGAGCTACGGTGTACCATCTCTTTTTAAACGTCACCATAGGTACAGCTCTGCAGGCAAGTTGTGCCACATTCCAGAAGAAAGGGAGCGGAGAGGCAGCTTGCATAGTTATGTGCAGGCGAGTTATGAATTAGGATAAGAACACATTTAGGTGGGTGCTGGCCAGAATTACTCTGTGTAACTGAACTGGCCCACAGGCTGGCAGCTGGACAGGCCTCCTGAAGAGCAACGGGGATATTCAGAGGGATATCATCAGAGGGATCCTACATGCACAGCACTTGCCATTCACATCAATGGCAGAACGCCTGCCTTGGCTCTATTCTACTTTTCAAAGCACAGATCTTATAAAATACAGCTTCTTCTTGCAGAAATAAGAAGCCCGAAGCGTTGAAAAGGGAACTTGGTAAAAGGAAATATAAAATTCAATACCCACAGCAAGCATGCCTGCACCAGTCTGCCATGGAAATTAGGGCTCTAAAAGAAGGGGAGATGACATTCTATAATGCTTTGGCTCTGAAGCCACAGTGCTGCCCAAGAACACCCATTCAGCCCAGCTGGGTAGCCTGTGCCAAAAGCTTTCTGAAACTGAGGACACTGGCATACGTAAGACAAAACCACAAAAATACAGATTATTCATTAAAAAGTCAATTATTTCTCATAAGAGAAATCTCCCTACATCTCAGGCTAGATTAGTTTATATACTAAATAATGAGATTACATATAATTTTAATTAATGAAGCTACATCTTTTCATATGGCTCACTTTTTGTAAGTAAATCACTGAAAGTAGTAAATACCAAAACTTTTGCTCCAGTAATGTCCTTGCTCCAGTCACGTACACTATTTGAAGTTAAACTTTAAAAACTCAGATGATATACCTGTCTTCCTCTACCACAAGTACACTGTACAAAACTTCTATATGAGTACAATACCTCAATCTAAAAGGACTTCTGAATTGTATTTTCTTATTTTCTGCAACAAAGGAACCAGCTTAACAAGTTACCTAGTTTGTGGCATACAATTAAAGTTGCTACTCTCTTGTAAAGTACCCACAGAAAAGACATGTACACACATACATAAACATGCTTATTCTATTACCTTACTTTCAAACAATCTAATTATTTTTCTCTTTACTAAATTATTAACTCCAGTATCACAATAGAAAGCAAAGTAATTTCTTTTTTTGTATTGCAATTTACCTGCAAAAATACAAACGGCCTAACAGTTAATTTTGTAGAGCTATATTTGCAGAAAACATCGAAGTGCAACAATCCCTGCTATCAACTCCATAGCTTATGAAATCCAGCTGAAATTTGTGCACAGGAACGAGAGAGACCACAGATTCAGGAATATGGGTAAGGACACACGAAGCGGTCCTACCATGCTTACAGACACTCTGGGAGGTGGAGAGCCGTACTTCCCAGTCGGGCTGGTTCACCAGGGACACACGTGGAACTACAACTGCACTGGGACAGGAAGAAATACCACAGTTGTGAATGAGATGCCTGCTAAGCAATTTCAGACACACTGGCTGAAAGTAGCTCCCCTGCTGCAGGATCGCTTTATCTGCAGTTGCAAAGAAGCCTCCTGGAAAAAGCCCCTTTGCCTGCTTAGCTCACCCTCATGCTCCTCCAGGGCTGCCTGACCCTGGCAGGGAGACTCTACTGAATCAGCTGTTTCATAAATACTAGTCCAAGGAGGTAAACCCCAGCAAACTAAACAAGACTATGAGTCAAGAACTTGGTCTTGCTCCCAGCTCTGCGAGTAACTGTCATTTGACATCCATTAAATTTTCCTCTTCACCTGACAAATTAAGATGACTTACCTGCTCACCCCATCCCCAGCACCCTACCACAGAACACAGTTACTGGGCCTGACTGGGAAGACACAAATGCCACCTGGAATGCCTCTTGCTGCAATCCAGGAGACCCTCATTTCCATAGTGCACCTTGCTGTATCAGGTAAAATCAGCAGGGGTTTGATAAGTGTGCATGTCTGGGAGTGGGGTTGCTGCAGAGCTGACCTGTGTTGGAGGACCTCAAGTCTAACATGTAATGAAAGATGGGACACCAGGATGGGTCCAGATGCCTTCTCTGCATGTTCATTTAATTGGCTATCTTATTTATTTCTGAATACCAAAATCAGTAATTTAAAGCTTACATTAATTGACAACATATCTTAGTAAGTGAAATTCTCAGGCTCAAATACTAGTTTTGGCCTGTGACTAAGAACAAATCCAATGAGGCCCACCAAGCATGGTGGTTTTCTGTTCCGATTAGGTTTTCAGGAAGATGGGGGAAATGAGCCTGCCTGAGTTGCTGGAAAAAAAAATTATCTGCTACACAAAATGCTTGCCCTAGCACAAACACTCCAAAATATTTAAAGTGTATTTGAAAGGGACAGCAAGGCCACATGGTCAATGGGGAAGCTGCTTTATGATCGAAACTAAGCTACTGTTAAGACACCACCAATTTCTGTGTGTTCAAAACCATTACATCGCTGCCATACAGGCAGCAACTGCCTTTTGTTATTCTGAACTTCTCTGGGGACTGTATTCAACTTTATCAAATTTTAATTTTTAGGCTCTAAGTTTTTGTAAACTTTGTTTCCACCAAAGAACACCTCAAAAACTGCTTTAGTAATCTAGAATTTTGCAAGCATCAGTTTACATGAAAAAAAAAATCATCAGATTACACAACCAAGTGCTGCAATAAACTGTACTTTTGTCAAATAGGCTCAAAATCTGAACAGAAAAGTAGCTAGTATTCTACAACCACCACATGTTTCCAGGATTTGGGTTTTTCTAAAAAATACATATCTTAAAAGGGGGCTGGGGGGAGAGGTAAAAAAAGGCACATTGCATATCCTCTTCATCTAGAAACAGAGAAATCACAAGGAATGTCTCTGACTTTAAAAGTAATGTTTTGTGCATCTATATGTTATGTATACATTATTTTATATAATGTATCGATTATATATTATATATAGATATGTATATATAATATATAATATCATATATATTGTGCATAAATAAATAAGGTATTTATTTATTTATAGATAATGAGATAGATAACGATCTATCTCATTAGTTTACTACTACAATTGTTCAAAGGGGAAAGATTGCAGCCAATTGCACTTAGTAAGCTATCATCCATCACTGAATCTATAGCATGATGTTACCCAGATGAGCTGTTACCATTATATATTTTAACACTTTTTCATTACACAAATTCATATGAGAAATACCATATAGAAAGGAAGCATAGAATGCGTTTTCAAAAGCTACAGAGAAGCTACTGTACCAAAGGTAGTTTGTATAAATATATATATATATGAATCAGCAACAGTGTTTCAACAGCAAACACCAACACAGCAAAGGCCTGTGTTTGCACTAGTCCATCTGCTCAGAGATGGACTTGTAATTTAGCTCAGACTTCAGTACAAGAAATCGGACAGACTCAGGTTTTTAATGAGACCTTAAAGCTGCCAGTACTGTAGAATTACAGAAAATATGTCTGAAATAGGCCTCCAAGGCCATAGGCCACTACAAAATCTCTAGATAAGGCAGATTTTTTTCCCTAAGTCATTCTGGATATTTAATACACATAACCAGTCCCTTACAGCTCCCCTCACCACAGCTTCCCTTGGCCGCCTCCCTCTGTTCTGGGCACCACTGGCCTACTGGTAACAAACTTGCTTCAGTGTTTATGTAATACACGTACGCTTAGTGTTCCCTGTACTACCCAGCATGGACGCAAAAACCTAATTCCAACAGTTTTCTTCAGAAAACATTCTCCCACATGATGTTGACCACGTACCTTTCCTTCTGCTCTGGCTTCTCTCCTCCGGAAAAGCTACCCCAAATTCTTCCCATTTTTCCCCCAGAATAAGCTGGCTGATAGCTTTTTAACCCTCACTCCTGAGAGCTTAGCACTCAAACTGAAAGGAAAAACTAAAGCAAATAGAAGAAAAAAATAAGAATTAAGCAGTTTAACAGAGTACACCATAGCTGAGCAACTATAGCACAGAAGTACATCAGCTGCATTTAATTTCCACAACAGCAACAATATTTCCTAACTGTCATAAAAATACAGATGAGATTCTCCAAGTCAGAGCATACACATGCTCCTGAGAGAATCAAATTAAAATCTTAGATGATCATAGATAGATGAACAGGAAAAATACTACCAGCCTTTTGGGAACATACTGGGAAGTCAGATATAAATCATTCATGAATTCCCATACTCCACAGCATTGGCAAAATTCTATCTCAAGTTCGACAGCACACACACACACCTTTTTTTTCCCCCCGTGTCTTTCTAAGAGCATCCAAAAACTTTATTTCACTTTAACGAAAGAAAAACCACATAACCAACCCTATAAACCCAAACAAAACCACCCTCTCCCCATGGACCGGGTGCAGGCACTGGCAGCAGCGGCAGCCCCTGTGAGGCAGTGTCAGGGCTGCCCCGCGCCGGGCACAGCCGGTTCCAGCCGGTTCCAGCCGGCTCCACCGGCCCCAGCGCAGGGCACAGCCGAGCCCCGCAGCCACGGGCGGGCGCCTCGGGGAAAGCCGGGCTGAGAAAGGGCAAAACGGTGCCCGGCAGCCAGGGCTGAGGGCAACGGGGTGAGAAACAGCCCGGCCAGCCCCGAGGGGGGAGCGGGAGGGGGGCAGGGGGCTCCGGGCGCCCCCGCACAGATGCCCCCGCGGGCCCAGGGCATACCCCGGCGGGGCCGGTGGTTCCCTGCAGCCCCTGGGAAGGGCCCAGCTAGAGCTGGGAAAAGTGTGAGGCGGAAGGAGCGGCAGAGAGGAGCTGTATGGACTGACCACTGCTTCCCATTCTCATCCCTCGCATCACCCAGGGGGGAGGAGGCAGCGGCTTTGGGAGTGAAGGGAGGACACTGAGCCTGGGGGAAAAAAGTGGAGGTGTGGGGAAGTTATTTTAGCTTTTCTCTGTTTTTCACAGTCCAACTCAATCGGCAGTAAATTAAGTGTATTTTCCTCAGGTCGACTCTGTTTTCCCAGTAACTGGTCAGTGACCTCCATGTCTTCATCTAGACCCGGGAGCTTCTGCATCTTACCTTCTCCCCTGTCCTGTTGAAGAGGGGCTGGGTAGGGTCTGCCAGCCCGACCAGGTCAACCCACCCACCCCCCACCAGCTGCTTTTGACTTTAACAAGAAAGGTAGACAGAAATGGCCTGGGTTTTTCTTTTCTTTTTTTTTTTTTTTCTCTTTTTTCTCCTTTTTTTTTCTTTTTTTTGTTTTTGTGTGTGTGTGTGTAGGTTTTGTTGTTGGTTTTTTGTTCATTTGTTTCAGTCTTGTGACAACATGGATTCCTGAATAGATGGATACAATCTATGGTTGTATACACTATACAGCTATAATCTGCAACTACCACGGTCACCACCTCATGAGCCAATGAAAGCCTCATCACATTAAGATTCCTGTTAAATCACTATTAAGTACAGTGGTGGAAGTATTTAAAAAAATTGGACAAAATCAGAAGCAGAAAAAAACCTCAACAATATATAGCTATGGAAAACCAGTATGATAAACATTATACAAATAAGGCCAAGCTATGTAACTGAATACCAGTTTATTGTCTGGAGTACAGATGGGCAGACGCTGCTCAGTGAGGAACTGAATCCAAAGAAACTCAATAGTTTACATGGGTACACTGGTTACTTTAACTCTCCATCAAAATAATCTGAGCAACGCTTCTTTATGCTTTGCTGTCCACCTATTATAGTTCCATAATCGACTACCAGGCATTCATCTCAATCCGTACAACTAATTTCAACAAAAACTTCTTGTTTTGCTTTTTGTTGTTGGCTTTGTTTTGAAACTTTTTAGCCTTTATCACTTTGTGTGAATTAAGTTTTTTAAAGAAATTTGAATAAAATCAGTTGACAGAATTAAAAATTATTGACTTTTGGAAAAGCAGGTTAAAAATAACTTTTGCCATGGAACTACTCACCAAAAACTTAAAATCTGACCTGAGTCCTACTGGAAGCATTACTCCTAAGATAAACAGGCCAGAGAGGGTCAGTGGGTTGGTTCTTGACTCTGAAGGTAAGTAAAAAATAAGCTACCCTTCCTTATAGCAGGATTTCATGCCTTCTCTGAAGCAATACAATCAACTTGGCTAGTTCCAAGGTCAAATTGCAAATGGCTGTTCAGGCTGAACTCAGGCACAGAGGTACATACCCAACAAATACACAGAGGTGCCTTCTACACCATACATAAATCCTTAGGTAAAACAAAATAATGATGTCATTTCTAAACGCACATGAAAATGGCAATGTCAGATGTTATGGTTTCACTTGAAAGCTTAATTTTGCACGCACACTTTGATTTTAATCATACTGGGAAAGCACTTTATTAAGCAGGAAACTAAGGAGGTATAGCTATGAAGACATCCCTGGTAAAAGCATTTTGGTGGCATAGTTCGCCAGTGACATGTTGCCACTCTTTCTCAGATGGGGCGGCTACACCTGCCTTTCAAGGATCTTAACTCTCCTCCTCCTCCTCCACATCAGAAATGCTATGCTACATTCACTGCATCCATGTAGAGCATTGAAAAAAAACTAGAACTGAAAAAGTAGCAGCATCAACTGTAAACTGAGCATTTCATTCCTTTTCCAACTTAAACAGCATTGTTTTAATAAGTTATTTTATAATGTACACTTAAAGAAAAAGGGAGTATTGCTTACAGGGGCAGACTTCTATTTTTAAATATTAGATTGATATTCTTTTTAAAGTCACTTCGTTAATGCTGTTTACATAGTCTAATGTTACATCACCTTTTCACGGGTAGAAAGTGTAGACAGGTTAAAAAACCTGAAACAAACAAAACAGCTCTTCAACGGCTGGAAATCTATGGTAAAACCCAAGTTACTCACTACAGTGGCAACTGCATCAAATCAGTGAAATCAGAAAATCCAAATATGTTTCTTTAATAAAAAGATACTGCAGTAAGGAATATGTACTCCCCAGTGGGTCTTTCTTGTACAATGAACCATTTATCAGTGAGAGCATTCATTATAAAAGTGTAAGTTATGCTGTCTTACTGCACAGCAATCAAATGTGGCTTATTACTGAGCTAGTCTGGAGAACCATGAATAACACTTAAGTAGCCTTGGATAAGAACCAATCACTTAAAATAATCCAATATGCAATTATGTATCTAGAAATGCTTCCTTTCCTCTACCTTAGATATGCTGTATAGAGATTACAGTATGACTACCATTTAATAATAAGAATTGTATTGTTCATATTAAAGTTTCTCTTACTTTTTTTGCTATTGTTTCAAAATGATGGGGATTTACTGTAAAATGAAAATACTGGAGCACATTATTTTTTTTACCTAAAACTGCATGTTTATGGCTACACTTAAATTTACTGTTTATGATTTCAGTAACTCATATCAAGATTTCAGAAGCAAGGAGTAATACTGATCCTGTTTCTAGCTGGTTTTAATTAAAAAATAAATATATTAAGTACTCCAACATTCTTCATGATAGTAACTGTATGACTGCCTTAGGAAACTTCTGTTTCTCCCTGCATATGTGAACAACAGTTGTTATTTGAAACCCTACAGTCGTGAATAGCTCTTACATACTAGCTTTGGATAACTGTGGCAAGGAAAAGAAAAAAAAGAAAAAAAAAAAAAGGTTTCGCATCTAAAATCATGAAAACCACCAGCTTTCATGCTGTTCACAGAGTCATTCTGATAAACTAAGAAGTCAGTGGGTGTAAGTTAGGACAACATAGAATACAATAGCCCTGGCCATTCTTGCAAATTATTACCTGTATCACAAGTCATACTTGGTGCAGATATGGAAGGAAAAAATAGCCCAAATAATAATTCTCATTATTACATATTGTAAAGCCAATCTAGACCAACCAAAATGTTTACAGTAGTGTTTTGGAATAAAATCTAAAACAGAAGTAGTAGAAATTGGCACTGCTTGAGGATTTACGTATGCAAGGAATCAGCTTCAGCAGAAAGAGAACCAATTGTATTCCCTTACTAATACCAGACTGTGGAGGTGATGGAAGGCTGAGACAGCAGGATACATATCTACTAACGTATTAAAACTATTCTGCAATGAAGCTGAATCCTTCAGCTGTTCAACAGTGAAACAGGGTAGGAAGACTGTGAAGATGGGCCTTTTGCACACATAACCACTGAAATTATAGATTTCCTCTACTGTCCTATCTTTGCTGACAGGTTGATACAATTTGTGGCTGGGTAAGTATTCTTAAAAATAGGTTGATAATCCATTGCATCAACAGAAAGATAAGAAAATCTGCCAGACCCTGCCAAATACCTCAAAGACGAAATGTCTTAAGATTGCCCAAGTAGTTATCACAACATCCTAAAGCACATATCTCCTAGGTTGAAATTACTAGATGGGAAAAGAGATTAATTAAAGGAGACATGATATCTTTAAAGACCTTTGCAAAGGCTTAAGCTCCGTTAGGGACCAGGGATATGAGGGATCAAGTCAGCAGTCTTCTTATTCTATCTAACCCATCACAGGGGCTTTCCAAAGAGCAAGGGTTCTAGTTTCTTGCTAGGATTGTTCATTGTTCATAGACCCATCCAATTCCCTGTTCACCAAGACAGGCGAGCTTGTCTCTCCTCTTTTGTGACGTCAAGCATTGCATTCTCCATTATTCAGCCATACTATTTGGGTATTAAGCCTCTTAAGTGGATGAAAAAGAATCCTCTAGTTTCAAATTTTAGGTAAAGTTGAGGTTCAGGTTCAGTAAATCATAAAATTTCCGTGTTTTGTTTTGTTGGTTTTTTTCCTACTGCTCTTTGCAGAAGTGTGGTGGAAAATATAAAAGATCCCAACTATCACAGTAAAGGACAAAGACAAGCAAATTCTAAAACCTGACTGAAGAGTAGCTATATTGGCAAACTTCTCCCAACACTTTACTCGACTTATCCTACCTTGAAGTCATACAGATAAACATGTAATACCTAACCTGGAAACCACAATTGCTGGCATATATGCAGCCAGTATATATGAAACTTTCTGTTCCTTCCTCTTCCACAGATGCCTGACTCAAAAAGGCATTTCCTGAAACAATACAAAGACTACAGCTCAACAGGAAAAAAAGTTTCTTCCTCAGGGACTCTCTACTCTTGCCCTGAGTCTGATTAAAACATCCCTATTTTCCTACTCTCCAAAGGGGAAACAAAATTAAGGGGGTTATGCACACAGTAGCCAGTATGAGGTCTCTGCAGGCTGCATCAAATACTTTCCTACCACTACCTACATTAACCAGTGCCAGAGTGCTGGAAGCTGTATGAAACCTGAAGTCTTGCCTAGAGCTTAAGGCATCTGCAATGCTTCCAAACTTTTTAGTTCAAGATGATCCTGTTAAGTACTGTTTTGTTTAAGTAATATGCCATAAGACAAGGCAGTTTTGCTTTTTTCTGTAATACTTAAAATTTCAAATGCTTTGAACTACTATAGAGCCTTCCTCCTTAAAATCAAACAAAAAAAATCCTAAAACATTCCCAATTATTTTAGCACTATAACTCTGATGTTATGACATTATGAGAGAGAAGTTACGGCACTTGGCCCAAAGGGCTTTGAAAAAAAAGATGAGCGAAAGATGGCCCAATTGTAGATATCTTGGTTTATTTTCTCTCAGACTTGAGTCAGCACCACTCCTGAGTACACAAATATTTAAAGATCAGACCCAAACCACAAAGACAGTGAGTTCTATGTCAGCCAACTGCCCCCATCCCCTTTATCTGTCAATATATTGTAGCAATTGAGTAAGTGATTAATCAGGACCTGTAAACCACAAGCTAGCTTGAAAGATGTTGCTACTTCATTGGTACTGAAACCACCTACCTAAACTGTAAGAATTTACCCTGAACAGCTAGCATGCACCATCTGAGAACTGAGCAACCTCCTATAATTCTAATGAAAATATTTCACAGTTGGAGTCAACAACACAATCACAAAGAGAAACCAGCACAAAACCTCACACTTCTGTCAATATTTTAGAGATCTCAGCGTGAGGATTTACAATAATTGATTTCAGTTTTTCTGAAAAGTCTATTCATAAATCAAGCAAAATTGTTCCATTCATGGAATACAATAAAAGAACAGTTTGCTGGTGTTACCGAGGGAACGGGGGTTCTTATTTCAGTGACAATGCCAATATCCTCAAGCACACAGCAAAATGCATATCTGTAAGCAAAAGCCAGAAACACTCCTACAGTGAATTCTGGAAGTCTTGTATAACCTAGATAGCATAGGAGTAGATGGTACTGACCAAGGAAACTACAGGCCCCTCAGCTTCACCTCCATCCCTGGGAAGGTGATAGAACGCCTCATCCTGGAGGTCATCTCTAAGTATGTGGAGGAAAAGAAGGTCATCAGGAACAGTCAACATGGATGCACCAAGGGGAAGTCATACACGACCAACCTGATAGCCTTCTATAATGGAATGACTGTCTGGGTAGATGAGGGGAGAGCGGTGGATGTTGTCTGCCTTGACCTCAGCGAGGCTTTTGTCTCTGTCTGTCACAATATCCTCACAGGTAAGTTCAGGCAGTTTGGGTTACATGAGTGTACAGGGAGGTGGATTGAGAACTGGCTGAATGGCAGAGCTCAGAGGGTTGTGATCAGTGGCTCAGTCTAGCAGGAGGCCTGTAGCTAGCAGGGTCCCCAGGGGTCAGTACTCGGTCCAGTCCTGTTCAACTTTTTCAGCAATGACCTGGGTGAAGGGACAGGGTGTGCCCCCAGCAAGTTTGCTGATGATGCAAAACTGGGAGGAATGGCTGACACACCAGCAGGCTGCACTGCCATTCAGCCAGACCTGGGCAGGCTGGAGAGTGTGGTGGAGAGGAACCTCATGAAGCTCCAAAAAGGCAAGTGTAGGGTCCCGCACCGAGGGAGGAACAACCCCATACACCAGTACATGCTGCGGGTTGGCCTGCTGGAAGGCAGCTCTGCAGAGAAGGACCTGGGAATTTTGGGGGACAGCAAGTTGCCCATGATCCAGCAGTGCTCCCTGGGATGCATTAGGAAAAGCATGGCCAGCGGGTCGAGGGAGGTGATCCTTCTCCTCTGCTACAAAATGATTAGGGGACTGGAACATCTCCCTTATGAGGAAAGGCTGAGAGAGCTGGGCCTGTGTAGCCTGGAGAAGACTGAGAGGGGATCTCATCAATGTTTACAAATATCTCAAGGGTGAATGTCAAGAGGATGGAGCCAGACTCTTTTCACTAGTGACCAGTGATGGGACAAGGGGCAATAGGTACGAATTGAACCACAAGAAGTTCCTTCTTTATATGAGGAAGAACTTCGTTACTTCGAGGGAGACAGAGCACTGGAACAGGCTGCCCAGAGAGGCTGTGGAGTCTCCTTCTCTGGAGACATTCAAAACCTGTCTGGACACGACACTGTGCAACCTGCTCTAGGTGACCCTGCTTTAGCAGCGGGGTTGGACTAGATGATCTCCAGAGGTCCCTTCCAACCATGACCATCCTGTGATTCTCTGTAACATAATAATGGTGTGTTTCGTTTGGGTTTTATTCATTGGTCATTTATTAACTGGGAGTAACTTGAAAATTTAAGTGATGTTATGTTCTGGGTCTCGTTGGGATAGAGTTAATTTTCCTTATAGAAGCTCAAATAGTGGTGCTGTGGTTTAGGTTTGTGATCAAAACAGTGTTTCAGATACTGCTGAATGGTACTTGCACAGCATCAAGGCCACCTCTGTTTCTCACTGTGCCCCTCAGCAAGGTTGGGAAAAACCACAGCTGGGACAGCTGATCCCAGCTGACCACAGAGATGCTCCATACCATATGACATCATGCTCAGCCATAAAAGTGAGCGTCAGTTTCTCCAAAGTAGCTGTTGCTTGGGGACTGGCTGGACATCAGTGTTCTGGTGGTAACTGAGTGCTTTTGCATAATTTCTTACTTTTTCTTTCACTTATTAAATTGTCTTTATCTTGACCCACTAGAGCTTATTTCCCCTCAATTTTGCCTGTCCAATTCTCTCCCCTGTCCTGCTGTGGGGATTTCACAAGCAAGTGGGTGGGGGGTTAGCTGCTGGCCAGGGTCAACCCACCACACGCCACGATGAAGCAATTCCCTACCAAAAGTAATAAGAGAAAAAAAAAAAAGTTTGTAATGCAAGAGATGAGGTCAATGGCACCAACACCTAAGGACACATGTTTGTTACAAAGAACAGAAATAGCAAAGCAAAAGCACAGCCCTTTTGATTCTGAGGCAAGTAATCCACTATGTGCTAAAATAGGCTGTTTATTACTACTGCTTTAAATTTAAATTGCAGGCTGATTCATGCTGACTACTCTTAATGTTTCCCATGGCTCTGAACCTGAAGGAGGATAGACAGTTTTGGTATTGGTGTAATCTCAGGACTAATCTACTTCCTCACTAATTCCTCCAGTTAAGGAGCTTACTTATATATCATACTGAATTGCACAGATTCTCTTTGCCTCACATCTCACTTTTACCAGAACCCAGACAGCAGGATGCATATGTCCAAGCCTCATACAACACTGTACAACGTACCTCCAGACTAATCTACAGAGACACAGTGTCTAGCAGTTAGGGCTCCACTAGCCAACCAAGAAAGCAGTCACTCTGGGACTCCTCTCATGGGTGTATCCCTCAAACAGAATGCTGACAGAAGAGCATGAAGTCTCCTCACTTATTTACTACACGCTGAAGTAGGGACCTGCTGGAGTAAGGATGTCTTCTCCTTTAAATGGCTGGATTCACCTCCCCCAGCCTGAGATGAGCATGACAATCAAATGTTTCCTAAGCATTTTCCTGGAGAGCCAAGGTGCGTCTGCAGATAGACGGACTGCAGTGCTTATCTCTCTTTCCACATACAGTATCCTGCTGATGTGATACTGGCAGAGCTGCCTGGTGGGCAGGCAGAGGACTGAGCAGTACTCCTAATGGAAACTGTGGCTGCTTGTCTGCTCACTCCTTTTGATATGGGCTTATGAATACATCCCAGACCCCACAAAAAGCACCAAATCCCACATCAGATTCCTGTGTGATAAAATGAGCTCAGGATCCATAGTTTTAAAGGTGAAGCTGGGAAGTTATACTCTCCTTTCTCCTCCATAAGTGCATCATTTTACATTTATCCACATAATTTTTTATCGCCCAGTATTCTGGGGGTTTGGCTTAATAAACTCCTTACAGTATTTTGAGACCCTAATGCGTCCCCACAGAGAATGCTGTGGTATGAGAAGCTCCCTGAACATACTTCATGGTCAAGAAAGGTGAAAAAAAAAACCTTAGTCTTTCTTTAATTTCTGTAGCAGTTAGCATGAACTATGTCTAGACAGGATAGCTGTTAGCATAAGGGGTAAATGTTAACCAGTTCTTTACTGTGGCAAAAGCAGATGAAATACAGTCAACCAGCCACCCTGAAGAACAAAATACTTTATGTGTGTTAAAAGATAGCCCAACTATGCAAACAGCCCATTGATCATCAAACAGTGCAAACATCCAGAAGTTTCTGGAACAAACAGATTGTGAGCAGCAACAGCAGCAACTGCAGATCAGAAAAGATCACCATTTAAAAGGACTAATCACAAACATGGTACTCCCTGCCCAGTCCTGTACTTAGACCTGGACCAAATCATCTCTCCCATGGAACAGCAAAATCATGTAATTTTTAAAACTGCATATATGTGTGATGAAAGTCTTTAGGTATCCAAATCCATTTAGTCTCCATACTGTCATTTGGTTTTAAATGGCAACAATCTCTAACTGTCCCTATTCATTACTAACCCTGCAGTATCACTGCCAAGCTTCTTGCTCCAGACAAGTTTTTATTAACTTTTTATGCCTTTTCTTGCTTCCTAAGCCATTTCTGATGTTCTTATTATGTTTTTATATTGATCCTGCCAAAGTACAAAATTATTTCTCTCTCTTACATGGGAACTGGGCCTCAGCAGTTGATTATGCTGGATACCCATGGACAGCTTTCTTCTGCTTTCTGGCAGTACTCAGTTGTTCACCACTCCAAGTCATGTCCTTCAAGTATACTCAGTGCCTCCTACAAAGAATTAGTCTTGCTATTGACCACTTCTGGCTTCCTTGAGAAATGTTCTTCCCACACCACCATCTACAGTTGAGCCTAGTCTGGTAGATACTTCGACTCTGCCAATTCCACCATCAGTGAAAAAACTAGAATACAACAAGCTGGCTAGTACCTGCTTTCCTGGTGATAAGCTTTGATCATATAGACTTTTAAAATTGAGGGGTTTACTGCTGCCAATGTACTGCTTCTAACATCATATCTGTACAGCTCTTTGCATTTAACACGCTTGGTATAATAAGTCCAGTTCACTTTCTCCCTCTTTCTCACCTATCAGTAGGTTAATAAACAGTCATATCTGAGCAGTGGTGAGTGAAGGTATTTTAGTTAAGGTCTATAAGAAAAATGATTTTTTGTTTATATAAATATAAATGTATATAAATTTCATTTTTCTATCAATACAATAAACTTGTACTATAAGAAAAATATATATCTTTTGGATCAGAAGATACAAGAAATGTTCATAGGAAAGCAGTGGTAAGTATAATGCTATGAAGTCTGAGAGAAGACAAAGTAACATGTTATCCACGCAGTTTTGCTTTAGGATATGCATGGACTTTGTACCAATGCCATGGTTTTCTTTGTGTACATGACTGTTCAGAAAACTGTAACTACTAAAATAGTAACAAGAGAAATATATAGCTGATATTACAAGTTTACAGAGGCACAAAGGATGCTAAGTAAACATGAAAAATAGACAACTTCTGTTACCAACAAGTCAAACAAAAAAATAAACTAGTCACATGAAATGGTGCATTTGTAAGGATCAGTCTAGTTTTTCCACAAAATTCAATAGTATTCCTGACACTGTGTGCATCTGAGATGCCATAAAACTTTCTCTAAGTAATTTATATGCCATACCTGGTTATCTTAAAGTGGGGACATAAAAAGTATTACTGTACCAGCCAACCCAACACTCTCTGAGAAAAGAAAATGCTACTGTTTCATTTTTACAGAGTGCAGATGCACAAAAAGACAAAGTATCTCACCTAAGATACAACAGAAACCTTTTAAAGCAGACCAAAGTTGAATCCAGCTCTCCCAAGAGTCAAACTTTTTTGACCTTTATGACAGCATGTACAGTTTAATGGAGAAAACCAAACAGATATTACATCAGTATGATCCTAGCTATTTTTCTAAACTGTATACAGAGGAATATTTTATGTGGTACTGAGCATGGAATCTGGTTTTTCATAGAAATAACTACTGAAAGAAATGTCTACTGACACATCAACTAATGAAGTGCATTAAAAACCCAGCAGAGTAGCAAACTGTGTCTACATCTCTGCCTGCCAGAAAGCAGAGGCAGAAGTCCTGGCATTAATGCATAATTTTTTGGAAAGTATATTTAACGTGCATGAACCAAGTTTGAAAGTTTGGATTTAACTGAAATACATTAAAATCAACAATGACAATCAGTATGACAACTCTTCTAAACATGTTTGGTTGAAAACCTATAGCCACATGTTGTGGAATGAACTGAGCAATTTACAGTAAATGACATAAAATAAGAGGTTATCTGTCTACTTATATGCTGTGTCTTGTGACTTAGAGAGAAAATGTCATTTGCATTTTCTTTTCAGTTTGTCTGAAAGTTAGGAAATTACTAATCCCTTCACATAGTTGTTCAACTGAAGCCAGTAATCCCTTCCCATGGTTGTTCAACTGAACCAATGTACCTACACAGCACACATCATCTATTTTAATTTCTTCCTAGCCAAAATGATATTAACCAGGAGATAGCTAACTGATGGGAAAGAATAAAAATATGCATGTTTAAGTTGTGTAAGACTGTAATTAGTCTTAATAGTTTCAATCTTCACTCTGTCACACTAAAAGGGTATCAATTTACAGTGTTATCTTTATACACATATGTTGAGCACATTCTTAAAATATATCTGATAGGAACACATCACTTGCAAGGCATAATAAGCTGGCTATATTAAGTCTTTCTTCTTCCTGTTTTCAATACATCAAGCTGGATAATCTGTTAAATGACAGAAAAAATTGCTGGGAGAAAAATACAGATAAACCTAAACCTTTGCATAACTCCCTCTGAGCCAACTGTTTTAAGGGTCATTTAAGAATTTCTGCCCTCCTTCACTACAAGCTTGGAACTTCTCATCCTCTGATCCTTCCACATAAGGGACTTTGAAACTTTGTTTCAGGAAACTAATTAATCTGGAAGGTACAAAATAAAATTAATGTGCTAATACTTAGAAAGACTACAAAGTGTACGTATGACCAAAAAGTGCAACAGAGCATATAACATCTTAAATATCCACAGAAACACTCAGAGCAGCATCAGAAATAGCAGAGAGAGGTTTGTAACTACAGGCAATAGACGGTCACAACATGTGAGGCAGGAAGTGCAGAAAACTTTCACTCCAATATTTTTACTGCTAAGCGATGAAAGACGGGAAGCAGTCTAACATAAGGATTCTGCTGTTGCTTAAGAAGAAAACCTACAACATTTTTTCCAAACACAAGCTGAATAGACTTCAGTGTGATGGAGAGTGAGGCTGATTTGAACTGTATTTGTGAAGAATGTACATCATGTCCTGCCTATCCACAGCCATTTTGCTACAAGACCACAAGTGACCTACAAGACCTCACCTGGCATCAACAGATTAGTCAAGTGATTCTTAAAACAATGAAGTACCATAGGAACTCACCTAAAGGAACAGTCCCACTGCACTATCTGAAGCTCAATCAAACTTCTTATTTCAATGCCAGGGATGTGTTGCCTCAAGAGCACAAACCTTCCTAGAAAGGAGATAGTAGACCCTTTTTTCAGTGAGGATAAACAACTGAACTAACATGGCAACATTACACTGACCTTTAATTGTGATTACTTTTATATTGCACCTACAGGTATACCAGGCAAGTGAACCTGAAATAATTTTCTTTAAAAGCCTAAAACTAGGGCCTTCTTTTACAATATTGTAATACCACTATCTTTTTCTTAGGGGACTGCTTGACACAACTTACTAAGAACATATGGCAGAACACAACTTGGTTTCTAAACAGGCCCATTACAAAATGGTATGCTCAGATATCAGAAACAACAATGAAGTTGCAGTGGCAACTAAGCATAAGAAGCGAGTCAGCTCTCCCCCTCAGTACTGTACCTTGGCTTTACACCAGCTAGGTGCACAGAACTCAAAATTACCTGTGACTTAACTGTACTTAAATCTTACTATACACTGTGTAACTCTGTTTTCCTAAATCAAAGTTATGAGCAGTAACTGAAAAGAAATCAACATATTCAATTCAGTACATATCCTCCAGCATCCACTTCTGCCATCTATTGTAGCCCTGCAAAGACAGACTAATCTCCCCAACTCCCCTGCTTTTTTTTCAACAATGTCTCATGGATTGACTACTTCCGTAGCATTGTATCCCGGTCTCCAAGCAGTGCAACTCCTTTTCACCATTCTTTCTTTTCAGATTATTATTTTCAAATAAGAACTATCATGCAAGTCTTTGACAGAATTAACAGCAAATTACTGCGATGTTTAAGTACTTAAAATTGCCTCACTGGAGCAGTATAACAACTGCTATCCCCAGTTTTCATTGCAAGGTCATTTTAAGATGCCACTGAATTCCTTTGCACTGTCAAGTGGCTGGAACAGCAACAACATCCACTCAAAGCAGGTAATATTTCACTGCACATGCAAAAGACATGCACACAATTGCTTAAAGTTACACAAATTTTACAGTATCTGTTTTGGCTGTCTACATTACCTAGTTTTAACAACCTAAATACACACTATAAAAATATATTCACAGGATGCTCTCATCTACTTATATCTACAGCATCTAAATTGTATTTATTATTTTACTTACAAGCTTGTCCCGTCAAGTTACACATCATAACAGAAAATCCAGTTTCTTTATATTAAAAAAGTTTGCACAAGTTAAGCAAATGGTGCATTCAGGGATGTACTGCCAGAGACACATCACATGATATCATGGAAGCAGCCAAGGACATGAGCAGGAGGCCAAGAAGGAAAGTGCCGCTCCTCCCTCTGCCTCCCCTTCCCTCTCCCAGCCTGGACCCAGGCGAGAGGTGCCACCTCCTGCAATGGAGCCAGTGCTGAGGGGGAGGTGCACAGGGCAGAGCTGAGCCATCCCAGCTTGTAGGAAAACAGTCAGCAAGAGCGTGGAGTCAGGTTTGCTGGAAGCAGGTTTTGAAAACAGCTCTGGTGGTATTCACTTATTTCATGATGTAAATACTGGTGAGGAAATTTCACAATTATTTCTCTTTTAGTTACAGGCCGAGCTAGCAGTGCTTAGCACTTCCCATTATAAGATCCTATTTTGATCCACTTATGCTTTTCACAAGCTCACTGTTTGGGCTGAAATACTCCATCCAAGCAGCTGGCTCATAATTAAGCACACGCACACATACACACACACCAGTCTTAAACAGTTCAGACATTTCCAAGAATTGTATTTCTGGAAAGTATCTTTTCCTCTCTTCATGATAAAAAAGTCTCTCAGAAAAGTGGAATCTCTGCAAGTGCTTATGTTCTACAGGGCACAGCAGCAAGATTATTGCATTATAGGAGCACCTAGAGCCTTCAGCTGTAACTGAGGATCCACTGGCTTAAAAACTGTAAAAATTAAGAAAAGACAAAAATATCACAAAAACATAATACACAGATCTCTACTGAATTCAATATGCTCCACCAAACAAGCACAGAATTTAACATACGTAATTATTTTCTGACTACAAAATAAATTATTCAAAGGCATTATTCGTAAGTTATTTGATAAGAGGTTTGGGGCTTGTTAGTCCAAACACGCACAGGAAAAAGAAATTCAACTGGAAGTTTACTAGCCTGCAATAAAGCCAGCTAGGAGAAGCAAAGCCAGCTAGGAGAAGCAGTGGATATTCATGGCTCTGAAACCCCCTCATACATTTTACAGTGACTTAAAGCTGAGGCAGTTTGAACTTTATGATCTCATTATGGCCACTACTTAATGAAGATTGCTTTCCCCCTCACCCTTCACTTCCAAAAAAAAAAAACCAAAAAAACCAACAACAACAAAAAAAACCCGAACAAACAAGCCACCACAATCTGAAATCACTAAAGAAGCATTTAAAATAGGCAGCTAATCATTAATTGTTTTATGATCTGCAAACATCTGCAAGATTTACTGAATGAAAATATTACACACAAAGACTGTACAAGGCTAGAAATAGCGATTCATTATCCATTTCCTTTATTAATTTGCTAGAGAAGTTTGAATATACAATCCCAAAAGAACAGTTATTCTAATGAATCCTCTCAACACTCATATGCTGTTGCCCACCAAAGATAGATCTTAACACCATGGACAGTCGTTTCCTCTCCTGTAACTTAAATCATTGGATACATCTTATATATGGAGCTGATCCAGGTTCAGCTACAACGAGCCAGCTTTAGTTTCATTGCTCAGCTACATCCTGTCTTTGAATGCTGAAGCATTACCATCACCTTCAGCCCTATCACTTCAGTTCGAGCTGGGCTTTTATAGGTACCTACCAATTACAAGAATCTTCTATTAAGTATGCTCAACTCCACCACCAGAAAAAAGAACTTGCTTTCAATTACTTTCTCTAAGAAAAGAAAGTTGTAATACTTCAGACTTCATCCCATTTAATCCGGAATGGATACAAACTCATATATGTGACATGTCCTGAAGAGGACTCACATATTGCCAAGGGAGAAGAAAAGAGACAAGTATCTAACATCAATCTGTTGGGTCTAGATAGTAACCAAGAAAAAGAAGCAAAAGAAAAGGAAATTCCAGAACACATTTGAAGACTTCTCACACACATCACTTCTGCAGTTTCCAGAGTCTCCCAATGATACCTACCTTGCTTAAATGTATCTCTGACCCATGTAGTAGAGTTATTGTATGTGGATGAGCCTGAGTTTCCTACTATTGATTAGAAAACAAAAGGCAGATGTAAGCTTAATGAAGTATGAGCACTTCCTGCAAAAATTTAGCTCTCAATATACTGGAAGAATCCTGTGGCATAAGATGAGATGTTGCTTCGCTGTCTTTTCTTGACAATTCTGAGGTTGCCAATAGACTCCAGTACTGAAGTAAGAAGGGAAGTAATGTCTCCTGTGAGAGATCCAGAGAAGATGAAACACACACAAAATACCCCAACACAAAACCCAAGCAGCACCACTCCACCACCACCTGCAAACAACCCACTGTGTATCTAGAAAAGGAGAGAGACCTATGTCATTGACTTCGTGTTTCCCACAAGTCATCACACCAGGTATGTATCTGCTCTTCAGGCTCCAGCTGGGATATGTTCCAAAATGCTATGAAGAAATGAAAATATGCATCAGCTACCAACAGCCCTGAGATAGGTTTAAGGAATTTAAGATTAACTTTTTTTTAGCTGAGGTCTCTTCTATTCCTCCAAAGTGTTTCAGTGATGTTTGGCAAGGGAAACACAATACGGAGTAAGTGGGGATGTAGAGATTCACAAAACGAGCATATAAAACTAGTTGTCTAATAAGAGCTAGCTGTCTATAGTCTCCTCCTAGTTATTAGGGTAAAATAGGTGCTCCTGCAGAGTGATTAATTCTATCACAAGACAAGCCTCTAAGGCAGAACGGATGACTCATGTTTAGGAAAAGGAGGAATCATCTCGATTACCTGTAGCAAGTGCCTAGACCACTATTTTAAACTCTATGACTACCTTTTCAGAGAGCTAAAATTAGGTAAGATGAATTGCATCTGAGATGCAGAATAAATATACCAACAAACAAGCTCATCAGGGAAATGCTATATAATGAAAAGGTTATTCAAAACTTCTTCTGGAAAGATGAGTATAAATATGCCCATGAAAACATCCAAGCTTTTCCTATACCTTTCCTGTTTCATACACAGAATTAAGTATCACTGGAGATTTTTTCATACATTATTTTCAGCAGAAATGTATGTGCATGCAAATTCAGTACAAAAATAATTATGCAAAGTATGCGGCATTTATGATAGAGTTGATTGCTTTTTTTCCTTTAGAAAAGGAGATGATATAATACTCCTCAAGCACAGGCGAGCAAGATTTATTCCAAACTAGAATCCCTTATAAAAGTGACATTATTTTTACCTCTTCTGTAGTTATGTCTATGTATTAAAATGTAAGAACTCAATCAAGTGAGTGCTGAATGACAATATCTATTCTCCACACTATAATTATTTTTAAATGTTTTTAGCTAAAAGTTGGATATTAAATAAACATGCAAGAAGGTGGTTATTAATAAATATGCAAGTGTAAAATGAACAATGATTATACCAAATTATTCAGGTCAGAAGGGACTTCAGTGGGCATTCTTATCCAATATCCTGATCAAAGCAGATCACGATAATCTGCTTCACCCAGATGATCAACCTTCAAGACTAGGTTGTTCAGGGTTTTGTCCAGTTGGCTCTTGAAACATCTAAGAATGAAGATACTACAGCCTGTCCAGGCAATCTCTTCCACTGCTTAGTTACACTTAAAGTTAATTTTTTCTCCCCCTTTAAGTCAAGTCAAAACATCTCCGTTAGTGAGTCCACCTCCAGCCATGCCTCAGCAGAAGAGCCTGCCTCCGTTTGTCTTGGTAACTACCTCACAGATACAAAAAGGTGGCTACCAGGTCCCCCTAGGCCATCTCTTTTTCAGCCCAGTTTCTCATCCTCTCTTCACAGAGCAACCGCTCTTGTCACTGACAAGCCTGGAGGCCCTCTGCTGAGTTTGCCCGGGTTTATCAATATCCTTCCTGTACTGGAAGGTGTTGGTGTGTCCAACATTGGGGTGTCCCCCAAACCTGTGCATGGTAGTCTAGGCACAGTCTAACAAGCGCTGAGTAGAGGTGAATAAACTTTTCCCTCTATCTACTGGCTGTGCTCCTATTAACTCAGCCCAGGACGCTGTCAGCTGCCAAGGCACCCTGCCAGCTCATGCTCAGGTCGCTGTCTACCGTGACCTTCAGGTCTGCTCCAGCAGAGCTGCTCCCCAGCCAGAAAGTGACCAGGATGTTCCAATGGCAGGATTTTGTCCATCCCAGGCTCAAGGTTAAGTTACTTGCCTGATTTCACAAGGTTACTGTCAGCCCTCTCTTCAAGTCTGTGTAGGCTCTTCTGACTGGCAGCCAGGCCTCAGAATGCTTTGACTGCACCTCACAGTTTGTTGTCATCCACAGACAAGTGCCTTGCATCTCCTCCTCCTTGTCACTGATGAAGAATTAAACAAGACAAGGGCACAGGATACACCACTGGTCTGACAGCCCCGCCAGTTTTTCATCCATCTGGTAGAGCACTCATTTGGGATGTAATGTCCAAACCTGGATACAGGGATGCCGCAACAGCCTGTGCCAAAGTCCTAAAGTCCTTCATTGAAAGTTATTTTATAAACTAGAGAGATATTACATAGGATAGAAGGTCTGTAAGCAACTGGTTACATATGAGAGAACAAACAAAAATAAAGAGAGAGTAAGTGCTTCCTACAGTGACCATGGACAGATTCCCAAAGACAGCTGGGTTGCAAGCTGGGGTGTTTAACATATTCATACTGCTCATACCCTTTTCTGGACTGCAGGCATGATTAAAGTTGCTAAAGTTTGATAAATTGAAAGTATTACAAAAAATGGTCAGTTAGGGAGAACTGCAGAGGACCTTACAAGACTGAATGACTGGGCAATAAACAGCAATAGTTTGCCTGCATCTTGAATATGGTGAACAGCTCTGGTTCTTCTTCGTTAAGAGGATACGGAAGAATTGGAAAGGCAGAGAAGGGCAACAGACTCAACCACGTAGGGAACAAGGACACATGCCAGAGCTCTTTGGTCCAGAAAATACACAGCTGAGGGGGTGAATGAGAAAACTCAAAAACCCTGGGTCGCACAGGCAGGGTGAACTTGAACAAACAGGGACAGCAGACGAAGTAAGCGAGTGCCAAGTTCCACACAGACAAAAGGAAGGGGCTCTTTGTACATCACTGAGCTGTTGAAGTCCTTGTGAAACGATCCTGCGGTTGCTAAACATGAACATGGTTTCAGCTGAAGTTTCAGGTGAGAAAAATTCACCGAGATTACTAAATAAACACACAGAACCACAACCATTTCTGAGGCTGGTACCGTGCTAAAAAGATAGGTCATGTGCACTTGCCTTGTTCAGATCTTCCTTTCAGATCAAGTGTCTTTCACAATTGTTAGGGGCAGGACAGTCAGATCCAGTACAGCAGCTCTGATTTTTTTTATGTTGACTTCTCACAATACTCAACTAAAAAAGTAACTACACTAAAGGTAACCATGGGTGTTCTACTGCTGTTTGAGAGGCCTTTGGGTTATCCTGCCTGGACTCCAGGTGGCACTCCAGAGGGAGTCTCCTGTAGATCCTGTATCCTACCTGCTATGATGGAACTGCAAAAACTAGGGCTGTCTCAAATGGCATTTGGCACCTACGTCAAGATAACTGAACTGAGCCCTCCATTCTGAGAACACAGTGAAACAGAAGAAAAAAAGGCATATAAAGACCTTAATACAGGGAAAGTTTACATATTTTACATAGAAAACCTTTGTTTTCACAGTGCACACATAAATCAGAGAAAATGTGTTACAGCAGAGCTTACTATGGGAACACAATATTTATTTTTCCTCCATACTTGGGGATATGGAACGGACTTTAGCGCATAACCAAAGGATCAGTGCAACCCCTCAGCAGCTGCAAGTTACGTGAGATTTAAGCAGTGTACTATGGAAAGCTGCGAAGGCTCAAAATCAGATCTTCTTAACCATATGGAGAAAAGCCACACGAGCTCATGAACAGAAGTCAAATTGAACAACCTGAGTATGAAAACAGAAAAAGTAACCTTGATACTGGCAAGCATGTTGACAACTTCAGGACTATGCCAGTGATAAATTGATCTGTTGGGAGCAAAGAGACAAAACTATTTCTACAAAAGGAAATTCAGACTTCTATCCCTCCTTTCTTAAAGGGTCTGACAGGGAATTTGAATATAATTTTTAAAGATCCCACACAGTTATACAGTTTTCTAGATTAATAATTTAGAATTGCTTTTTATATAAACCATGTTGCTTAAACAAAATAAGAACATCTCTAAATTCAAGAATACCTGGAAAAATGCTACTTCAATATTGTGCTGCATTTCCTGTTACTTTAGTAAACACCTGTAACTTAAAAAGAATCATGTAAGACTTTCACTCTATCATTTTGTTAAAACAAGTTGTTTTCTCCCTTTCCTATTTAGGTGTGTGGTATAGCTAGCATATAGGAGTAGATCCATGATCTAGTAACAAATGCTAGGTGTTCCAAGTACACAAAAACAAAGTAAAAAAGGTTCCCAAACACTCCATGACTCAAGAATTTCAGAAATGGTGAGAAATTCAAGAATATTCAGAAAATACTCAGAATTAATGGCAGGAGGCAATGGAGCGTGACCAGAGGATATTCAGGGTCAATCAAAAGTTCTCTTCAGAAGGGCTGGTGTTCAGGAGTTACAAGGCAAAATGCCATTAGTCTGTCACATTGAACAAGCACATCAACGGGAACAATCGCACATTATTAAGCTCTGTTTGAGCTGGTGGAAGTGAACCGAGCTCCTTCTGTACAACAAATCCTTTACATAACTTTCTGTTCAATATTTTATTTTTGTGTTCAGGTGTGATTGCTTTTGGAGACATGTACTGCAGAATTATGTATATCATTTTTTACCAAAAAAAATAGGATAATCTTCGACATTAGGACTGAATATCTTGAAGCTAAGGTCCAAAACAAGAAATCTGCAACAAAAAAGAAATGTAAATAACATTCATAATACTTATTATTCTACTTTTACATTGCACATTCAGAGTAAGTGAAGTTATACATACACAGAGTACAAACAAAAAACCTGATCGTACCATGTTATTGAGAACACAGACTTAAATTGATAGTTCTAATGTCAAAGGTTTCCTCAGAACGGAGGTTTTATCTGACTACTTATGTGAAAAATTTTCATGATAAAAATAACTCTCTGAGCACAAAGGTAATTAAGCACACATAACTTCCACAACAGACTGTAGAAAAACAGATTCCTCGTCATTTCTCTTTAAAACTCCAGCTGCATTACAAAGCTTCTGCCTATCTGAGATAGCCTATACCCAGTATGGAAGAAGGCACCGTGTTCACTGAGCAAGAAAACAGTTCCGCCTACAGCCAGTGACCCTGTGGCAGAGGAATCTGTGGGAACCTTGAACAAGACAGAAAGAGAGGTCCAGCAGGATCAAAGTGGTGCACAATCTGCTGTCTGCTCTGTTCTGTCCTACGCATACATTCATCAGCATCTGCCAACCAATAAACAATGGACAGCTAGATCCAAACTGCTGGACTGAAAATAAAAGACCACTCTGTTATCAGAGCTTTGATTTATTCCATTTAATATGAAGTTCTCCTCCTGCCAACATGTCAGACATCTTGGTATAAGAAAAAAAAAATATCAAAGAGAGGTGATACTGCAATGATTTACACAGCTATGAAATTGGTACTGCATGAACTCTCTCTTCCAGAACTAGATTTCTCACTCATGAACAGTTCAAAGTATGAAAACAGGTACACCAAAAACCGCATACCGACGATGATGTGTAACAAAGCTGAGTAGATGCAATGAAGCCTTATTACACAGCTAATTACAAGTACCTATGTAAATGTTTTGTAATGCATTTAAAGATATGCAGTATTATTATTTTTCTTGATCAAATACAATTTGCAATGCAACACCACTATGTGCTGCTTCAAAACACTTCCTCTTTTTTTTTTTTTTTTTTTTTTTGAGGGGGAGGTGTGACTTTGTTATGAAAAAAGAAAACACAACCCACTCATTTAACCATGCTTATTATTTGCTTATTGGCATTGACAGGGCTTCCTTATCCTTTGCAGCTACGAGCCTTGAGATCAGCTAGTTGGGCAGACTACACTGAACAGTAAAGAGAATTTCAGCAAAGCACACATAAAAATTGGTATATTGGAAAAAAGACGAGTGATTTTGGAATGTCTTCTCTAATACCGACGTCCAAAAGCAACACAAAGCAGTTATCTTAGAAAAATATAACCACCACAATGTGCTGCAAATTGTGCAACAGTCTTCTAAAGGAAGATTCTTCCCCAGATATCAGATTTTACTGTAAAGCTTATTATACACTTTTGTTTTAAATGGTGAATTATGTGTCTCTGTGAACTGACAATGCACCACACAAGTTTAGAAACCCTTCATATACTTAAAAATAAATAAATAAATGAAAAAATTCCTCTGACAGTAAATGTGTACCTGTATGGAACAGCAGTTTTTCCAGTCCAGGTAGAGAGAGGTTCTGTTACATGCAGAGTTAAGATTTCTACAAATAATATCTGAACTTTACACCTCATATTTTTGCACTGATGCCAAACTGTGCATTACATTTAATAGCATGTAATGATGTAGAAAATATTGATGTTCACAGCCATAAGAATAAACCTTATCTCCAATATGAATAACAGCAACTAGTTCCGAAGGAAACATGTCAGGAAATCAGTGTTATTAGAGATCAAGAAAAACAGTACATAGCTCAGTTGAAAAGAACTAACATGTAATTAGCAGAGATCAGGAGAATAGCTAATGAAGTCTAGGATGTCGACACTTACAATCTAATTTCTTCATCAGATGTTAAGACAAAAACATTATTGGGCAGAAACGCATACCCTTCTGTATGCTGCAACTGTACATCAGGAGCCTAAAGGAAGTGCTTACAAAGTCAATTTTTTGTGAAAATCCATCAGTCCAGAGATGGTAAAACTGTAAAGGAGCCCACCTGGGAAGTTTGTCAAGTCTGCTTGGAAACCATACGCTAAATAAACCTTTTACTGAAGTAATGCAGGACTTATTACCGCCGTGAGGTGACATGTGTTTAGTGTGGTCAACAGACTGTCACAAGAAAAAGAGAAATAATGAAATTACTACTGACAACAGCCAGTCATTCTGAAAGTTGCTAATAAGGCCAGGCAGAGAGCAGGGATGATTAGACCAATAAACAACACAGGATTTCCAACAGAGGTGACACACAGAGGCCCAGAAAAGTGCCTTCCTACTGAAGAGAGCTGAAGCAGGACACTGTTGAGGAATACAGCTCATGAAAACAATTTCTAGGCTGTTGGCCAAGAGACTGAAAGACAAATCAGGGAAGGAACAGGAAGGCAAAGATGACGACCTTGGCACACTGGTTCATATCCTTTCACTGCAAAGGAAAAGTTACAAGTTGGAGAAAACCACTGAAGAACAGGGATTTCCCTTGTGTCTCTCCAACAGTGAGTAAGATGCAGTTTCACAAAAGCTTTGGGATCTACTTTGATTCTAAAATGTTCATGATGATGAGCATTTTCTAAGGAAAATGCTGAGCTGTGGTATGCTGGGAAGACATCCATCATCTTTATTCAACATGCAGTGAGAACCTCACTTATGTTTACTAAAAGCATGCTAGTTTTCACACGTTCATCTTCAAGAAACATTTAATCTTTGAAGTATCTTCTCAGTGAAAATACTTATCAGCTGCAAAGTCTAGTGCAAAGTCACATCCAGTGACAGCAAGACATTTGTCCTGGTTTCAATGGTTAAACCACGACAACATAAAAATTACTTCTAAAAAACAATTCACACATTTTGTACTCACTCCCAGAAATAAAGTTTCAGCATGATTAAAATCAATTCAGACAGCCTGTCTCATTTTTCTCCTATGAAACTCAAAGGCAAGTACTATACCGTTCATGTGGCTGGGAATGGCACAAGCAAATTACAAAACCATTCCTAGTTTGACTTTTAAGAATTTTTTTCCAAAACATTTCACTGGCGTTACGTGTAACTCTATGATGGTTCTTTGCCTGTGGGTGGCTTTAAAATTCCTTTGGCACTACTCTCTTATCCTTTGTCTATAAGTGGGTAAAAGAATATATGCTACCCATGTTCTATGTTAACTATGGACACTTTTTATAGGCTAACAGCTTTCTTATTTCCCTTGGCATAAACTTCATCCATGAGCTCTATTTCAAGAAAAACAGAGACTGAATCCTACTTATCTTAAAATCCACTTGAGCGTTGCTTATAGGTGCAAGCATAAACAACCATTTCAGGAAGGTAAAAATGCATTAAAAAATAAACTTCAGAATCGATCCGCGATGTGGATCTCCATATATCCAAGTACTGTCCCTGACATTTAAAGGGCAATGTCTCACATCCAATGGATAGCAGTGCTCCCTTTCAGACGCATATGAAAAAGGGCAGAGGGGAAGGAAAGGAAAAGAAAAAAAATATCATCCTTTGGACATAATCTCAAGAGAAACAAAATAAATTCAGAGATTTTGCATTCATTTTCTACTGTGTAACTACAAGTCTCTTTACTCCCCTTGTCCAAACTCCAATGAATATTATGTTTTGATTTCTGCATAATTTCTTATTTCTATGCAAATTCTCAAATAATCAGATACATAATTTGGTTCTCTGATGTACAAGATGTTCTGTTTCCAACAAAACCCCAAAATTTGCTTCACTAAGCTAGTCTGAACAAATTTGTTTTTCAGCTTTTACAAAACTGTCTATGAATTTATTCTATGAGATTAGAAATCCTGTACTCAGTTCATAACAGCCTACACCAGTTCTGCTAAAGGATAAAAATCTCATGAAATTACAGGTAAAAGATAAAAATGCTAGCACATGATAATACTACATCCAGAACTGATTTTTAATAATGCTGAATTTAAGACTCTGCCCAAGTAATCTGAACTGCATGTCAGAAGTACACATACACTTGCAAATTAAAAAAAAAAAAAGTCCCTAACTTCTGCTGAAGAGTTCTCTTCTGTCTTCCTCTTGCATTTTTGCTGACTTCATGTTCTTATGAAGAAGCGGCACTGACACTACCTCCCTCCTCTCTTTTTGAACTCCTCTGCTCTCCTCCTGCCTTAGCCCCACACCTGCTGCAGCAGGAGCCCACCCAACCGGTGGCACAGAGCTGGGATGATGCACTGCAGCCAGACGTTCCCATTGACCACACAGCAGGTACCTACCAACCTCCATTTCTCAGGGTGGCTTAGGCTGCCGATTTAACACAGTAATGATGACGGCGCTGTAACTCAAAGCACGGTGAGGCAGGCATCTGACAAGCTGAAGTATGCTGACATCAAGAGAGTAACCTGAAGCACTGGTTAACTTTGACATCTACAAGTCCACGGTGAGGATTGCCTCCGAACAACACGAGGTTGTGACACTTCAGGCAGATAAAGTAATACTCTTCTTTAAGATGATGTGAAAACAACACTTACACTAGGTGCTGATTTTACCATTCACTTGCAGAGTAAATTTTACCACAGCTTTTCTACAACAGCTGTGGATAGATGGAATTGTAGTTGTAGAAATACCAAAAAAAAAAAAAAAAAACCAAACCAAAACCAAACCAAACCAAATACTGAAATCTACACTATGAAGCAGAAATAAAGAAAAATATCCCTGAATATTCCTGCCCTAAAGTTCAAAAGAATCCATTGAAAATCCAGTACCCAAACAGAACAGATCTCAAGTGAAAACTGGGGAAGAAAAAACAAGAGGGGGAAAAGCTAACAAAATTATGGAACATCAAAAGATTGGTCATGTGTATTGCATCCAACTGAGGCAAATGATGGACCCACACATGAATTAGAACAAGGTCTCTTTTCTGCCAATGAAAAACACACCTTAAGGTCATGCACAGAATTCTAACAAACAAAAAGCAAACATAATCAGATTTTATGCCATCTTAAGAGTAATTTGCTTTATGTAAATTTCTGCACCCACGTGAGGAGAGATGTAGCTACAAACACTGGACAAAAATAGATATGACCACAAGAGCAGCCAGACTGGGTTCTTGAAGCTGCCTGTCACTTGGATGCTACACGAACGTGCAAGACTTACGACACATTTTCTCCACAGAAATTTGCAACAACAGAAACTAGCACCAGAGCAGCATTTAAAAACAAAACAAAAAAATCCCCCAGTAGTCAGGTTTCCTTTCTCAAGAAAGCAACGGCTAGGCTCTGTACTGCTGTGTCAGCTCGGTAACATCTGCCACCAGAGCCCATACAGTGTACACAGTTCATGAGCTGTTAAAATATAGTTACACACTGGACTACATGGACAGTGCTACAGAGGCATCTCGTTCCAGTAACATTAAAATGTCAGTGGACATACTGAAAGTTTACCTTCAGTTTATCTTTGTCCAGTTTACCTTCTTCCAATAGATAGGCTCAACAGAGATGAAGAAACTAATCTCCATAGTGACATGAAGTAGAAGGAAGGGTGATGTAGATGTTCTGGGATGATGGCTGTCAGTAACGGAACAGGAGGAAAAACACCCCTATAATCTAAAGTGATTAATGGAAGGTAGCACTAGCAACGTTTTTTAAACTAACTCTACTGAGGTGAATCAATGAGGACCCTAACTGATGTGGATACTTTCCATCAATTTCTGACTGGTAATAGAGCAAAAGGAGTATTCTATTACAGAGGATGTTGAGTTAAACTCATCAGTTCTAATGAAGAAACTCCAGATTTACAAAGGCACCAGTGAAGGCAGAAGGAAGGAATTTAAAACCCAGATTCTGAATTCAAAAAGCTCGATCCTGACCCAGAAGTGTGTACAGACTGGCATATGCACATCCATCCCTTTCAAAAGGTGGGAAAAAAAAGAAAAAAGAAAAAAAAAAAAAGTACTGAGTAGTATTCTTTAAATTTCATATATTCTATTGGTTTAAATGTCATCCAAGTCTTTTTCAAGCTTGCACAAAAAAGAGTAACTGTTGTAGGACATGCACTGCAATGCAAAATAAATGGAGGCATCTTAGGAAACTGCCACTCCGAGACAATTCTTTTCAGTGAGAACCATGATTCTGGCTTTTCACCTAGCATTTATTTTCAGAACATAAAAACATAAACAAACCAGGCAGATGCAGTTTCTTTTGTCTCCCTTTAGACAGGATATGGTGGCACAAGCAGTGAACCAAAACAGAACTGTTCCCCTGGCTTTGCCACCTATGCTGACATTTACAGTATGCATATGCAGTACTATTAAGGTAAAAGAATCACACATGCATCATTAATTCATAAAAGCATCACTGTAAAAAAAAAAAAAAAAAAAAAGTGTGGAAAAAAGATGGAAATCGTTCCAAAGCATTTTATGATCCCAGTCTGATTATAATTTGGAAGTGATGCCCCAACCCACCCCCTCCAATTCTACTTCAGTTATACAGTAAATCCACAGTATTTCAACCAACCAAATCAGTCTGACAAGAAACAGACATCCCTCTCTGTAATTATTTCCACAGAATCTGAGTAACTTTGAGGAAAAAAAAAAATATTTGAATGTTGGGGCACCTATTGTTAACAACTATTTGGGGAGAAAATCTCAGGCGCACTTTTTTCTTCTGTTTTGATCAGAGAGGGAAGTTCTCAGCTATATAAATGCTGGTACAGCAGGAACCTAGTGTAAAGCCCAGTGTGGTCACCATCCACAATGTGCGACAGGCTTTGCTTAATGTTCAGGCTTCACTTGGCTTTCTATTATTTTCTTACATTACTTTGTCTGCAAACATTCATTCTTCAACTACCCAATTCCACGGTTATGTTCAGCAATACCACCAGGATGGCTTGCTAAGAGGAAGGACTTCATTATGACTTAGAGCATAACGTTTTGATCCTGTTTCACTTTTCCGCCAGCAAAAATAATGCAGATCATAGGACTTCATTCTGATCGCGGCCATAGTTGCTATGCTTAATATCACCAATGAATTAGAAACAAGTCATTAGCTTATATACTTTAGAAAATATATATATTTATAATATACTATTAAGTGGTTGTTTTCTCCTTCCAGGCTTTTAACAATATAAATTAAAAAGTTACATTAGCTCTGCATTTCTTTACAATAAGTACTTACTTCAAATAATTATTATTTTTAAAAAGAAAAGATTACCTATTGATATTACTCCAATTTATCATTTGGTAAATGTATCTTTATTTTTAAAATTATATAAAATACTTAAATTCAAATAAATGCAGACTTAAATTATGTGTGACTGTAGATTTTGCAGCTATAATTATTTTAAAAAGGAAATTAAACTTGGTGCCGTTTATATGCCTATTTCGTTCACTCTTTGAGAGAAAAAAAGCATTCTCCAAAGTCATTGTGCATGCAAAAATTTCTCTAACATTGTTATAATGAACACCTCGAACACCTCCCCTGTGAAGAAAGGCCGAGGGAGTTGGTGTATTTCAGCCTGGAGAAGAGAAAGCTCCAGGAAAATCTTACTGCAGCCTTTCCATATATAAAGGGGACTTATAAGAAAAGAGGGAGAGAGACTTTTTACCACATCCTGTAGTGACAGGACAAGGAGCAACCGGTTTTAAACTGGAAGAGGGTAGAATTAGATTGGACAGAAGGAAGAAATTCTTTACAACGAGGGTGGGAGACACTGGAACAGGTTGCCACCCAGAGAAGATGTAGATGGTCCATCCCTGCAGTGCTCAAGGTCGGGTTGGATGGGGCTCTGACCAACCTGATCTGGTGGAAGATGTCCCTGTCCATAGCGGGGTCTTGGACTACATGATCTTTAAAGGTCCCTTCCAACCCAAACCAGGCTATGATTCTATGACAACATGACCCTGTTCCTTCTCTGAGCTAGAACCTTGGCTGTGCAAGAAACCCAAATTATGGACCAGCAGCTTTTCACAGGGGCTAGTATTTTTTCTAGTTTTGTATTTCATGTGCGTGAACATAAGAATGAGTGTATACGCACACAGACACACATACACTTTTAAGTGCAGACTAATTCTGACAACCTAATTAGTTCTGACCTTAGCTCTCCAACCTTTGACTCTGAGAGCCCTCTAAGGGGAATACCCCTGCATCTTGCCTCCTTTCTCCTAGTGTCTCCCAGGAGGAAAAAAAAAATAAAAATAAAGTGACAAACCCCTGAACATGCACCCCTCAACCCACAATGATTTCTAGGTTCGATCAATACCTT
Organism: Falco rusticolus; assembly: GCF_015220075.1. Taxonomy (NCBI): domain Eukaryota; kingdom Metazoa; phylum Chordata; class Aves; order Falconiformes; family Falconidae; genus Falco; species Falco rusticolus. The sequence goes on from NC_051189.1 coordinate 83,616,798, forward strand.
TAGGTAGCAGATGAGCACTCCAAACTTTGTCTCCTCTAGTAATTTTTTCTTAAAATTGGAAATTAAGCAGCCTGTGCTTTGGAAACAGACACATCTGAAACTCACTTTCTTACTCCTGCTCCTGTGTTTTAGTTGAGGCAAGGTATGGAAAGAAGGCAGCTGTAACTGCTCTTCTTGGCACCTACACAGGAGATGAATACAATTTTTATCACTATACAAAGCTATCAATTGCTGGTGATGGCTCTCTGCCACCTCCCATTATTTGGTCTTTGCAGTACTCCAATGGAAGTACTTTATATTCTGAATAAGCCAAATCTAGAATGCAGTCTTTTAGGACTAGCTACAACTTGCTCGAACCAAATGCGAAATGAATGCCATGCTAAACCACATGGTCACCGAACAGTACTAGGAAAGCATCGAACAAAGTTTTCCAATTTGATGCATTTACAAGCCCTTGAATTGCCAAGGAAAAAGAAAAAATATAAATAGGTAACAAAAGAAAGAGAAACAAGAAGAAGAAAATTTATTGCTTTCCAAAACATAAAGGAGGCAAAAGGATGTAGTACATCTAGAGGGACTATTTAAAGTCTGAGGGTTTCTTATGATGCTGGTACTAAGTCGGGGGGCATGTGAGGGAAACTTGTCTCAGGTATTTCAGATTTTTTAAAAAAGGAAGATACTGGGGGGGTTCAGCCTTTTTTTTCTTTCCTTTTTTTTTTCCCCCTTCTTTTTTCTTTTTTTTTTTTTTAAAAAAAAAAGAAAATAAAATAAAAGAAAACACTTGCCATGCAAACCTTCCCCCCACTCTTTTGGAAAAGGGAAAGCATGAGTCATTCAGGAGCTGTGACTTCCAAACTGAGTGGTATTTATGAGTTTTCTTTATTTACTTTTCGAGGGAAGTGACCCCTCACAAGGTCTAGTGCTTTCCTGCCGATAGCCTAAACTTCAGCCAGCTTAGTGACATAAGATTCTACTGGACAGCTCTCCTTGGTGCATCCTATGAAACATGTAGGGATGATTGCACCAACAGCACTCGGAGCCTCGTTCCTCTGCATCACAGGGAATGCAATGACAATGCAAATTATCAAGTATGACGCAACTAGTAAAGATAAGCAGACAAAAAAAATACACTGACAATAGACTGAAAAAAGCAGTCTTAACCAGCCCAACGCACCACATTCTGCCATGTGTAGAACGCTACCATCTGCAGCACAAGAATCCTTGGAGACATCAGTGATGATAAGAAAATAAAATTTAAAAAAATATATAAAAATCAATCCGTAAGAGCAAGTCACATTATGTAAGTTGCTCCCAAGAACTGTCTGGACAGTCAGAAAAATTACAGAAAAAGGAGTATAGAATATCACCCCTAAAATTTCAGACAGCAAGAATGTTTGGGTTTTTTTCTGAGATGCCTTATATGAGGGTGAAGCAAATGAAGATGCAGAAGAGAAACAGGAAGGAGTGTAAGCAGTAGTTCACCTGATAGCAGCACTTCACAACAAAATTATGCTTGAAAATATACCATAATGTCCAAGGCCAGGTTTGATGGGGCTTTGAGCAGCCTGGTCTGGCAGAAGGCATCCCTGCTCATGGCAGGGGGTTGGAACCAGATGGTCTTTAAGATCCCTTCCAACCAAAACCATTCTAAGATTCTATGATCTCTTCAGCCTATACGGGAGGGGAAGGAAGGCATTCAGAGCTAAATTACATGCAGAAGAACACTGAATTTTGCCAACCCTTTTCAAGACAGTCAATTAAGAGAACAGAAGGATTTTTTCCCCTTAGGAAAAGCATCATTCTTTTCCCAGTTTGGAAACAAGTAGTTCTCCATAAATAAGACTTCTGAATGCTTTAGATGCACATTATATATACAAAACCATATAAAATAATTAAATGAACAGCTAAAACACAGGCTGTCAGTTGATCTTGCTCAATAATACTACCATATTTTAATATCTTACCAAAGTTCTCACCAGTAGTTTTGTCAGTGATGCTCTTAAAAGTAAACTCAGTAATAAACTTGACCACATTCACAGAAAGGTAGCAGGTGTAAAAAAGGCTTACAGCAGATGAGATTCTCTCTAAACACATTTTCCCAAAGAAAAATGTGTTAACAGAGGTCCTTGTAATAAAAGAATTTCAAAAATTTGTATCACAGTTCCAAAAAAATGGAGGTGTCTCACATCTGTTTCTGCCTAAAGGTCAAATTTTTGGCTCCAACAAGACGTCTCTTTTTCTAAGGCGCAACCTTTCCCCAGGTTTAAAGCACGCTGAAAACATTCACTGTTTCAGATGCCTTTCTAAGCTTGCCACTCCTACACTCAAAAGTCCTTTACTATCATCACAGCATTAATACCACACAAACCATACTGATTGCTGATTTATACTATGCTACTTCCTTCAGACAAGGTAACGATATTGCACAGGCAGGGCTGACCATAAGGCTATGTATGTTGTCATTCTAACATCTATGTCATTCAGACTTCTATTATGATACTGAAAACAGTATTTAGCACAAGTGAGCTGCATATTATATAGTCCTTAGTCAAGATCAATTATTTTTTGTACTGTTTTGTCTTCATTTTCACTATTTGTTCATAATATCTCATATACATCAGTAAGTTTAAAGCTATTTTATCAGAGGCTCAAAAAATAATACTGGATATTGATACATATTGAAGCACTTCATTGCAAATTATTCCAAGCACACATTAAAGACATGCAAAAACAAAGGCTGTTCAAATATATTCTTTGTTCGGTGACTACCCTTGTCTCAAAAGTGAATGATCAATAAAAGGAAAGTCAAGACCTTGACAACAAAAAATCCACATCATAACACCAGATCAACTGTCATTGAACCCACCTTGCATACATTCATTCATTCAAAATCATGCCTGCCTAACTTTTTGACTTTACATTTTTGGCATCTTCCTCTACTCTTGCTCATGAGAATGTCAGTCAACATTACCGCAGCTCTGCCAAAGTGAACACTGAGGTTATGCATTAGACTGTGACTCAGAGAAACACACAACAAATTATGATGTTGAAGGCATAAGCAGGGGGAGCAAAAGCAAGGTACAGGGGTTTTGGAATACAGAGGCTAAGCTGAGGCAGGCCAGGAGTTGCAAGGAGTGCTTTGATGAGGGCTGCTCTACCAGCCAATCTTGATAAGCAAAGAAAATAAGCAAAAAAGGCAAAAGAAAGCAACATACTATGGTTTCTCTGAGGCAAACCTCAAAGCAAGAAAATTCACATTGTACCTGCTTTGTCTTACAAGGCCTAGGGCTCTTTTCTTCTTTCCAGCTAAGGCAACATGCTGCAGGGCAGCCTCCCAGTTTCTGTGGGACCAAATCTTGTAGGCTCTGCAGAAGGAAAAACCTTTCCTCTCTCAACAGCACTGATATCTTCCACTGAGGATGTAACACTTTTGCCTGAGTAAGACCTACCGAGCTCCACAAGATGTAACCATCAACAGAGGGAAACTGGCAACTTCTCCCAAAAGACGGGTGGGGCATTGTATAACAACCACCAAAAACATATCCAAGCCCATCTAAGCTGAACATAGGATAAAGTTCGGACACCTAATTCAAACGTGTCCCGTTTACTGAGAGAGCACAACATTGATAATGATCTTTGATTTTTTTTTATCTTAATGTCAAGGAATTTAAGTTCTGCTTATCATGGACTATTTACAGCCTCCTTAAGTACATGAGCACCAGCTATGCTGGTTTTTAATCTAAATTATATATGTTGTGTAATAAATAACTCAGGTGCTATTCATGGAGATAACATTTCTATCACAAAATGAAGAAATAGCAATACTATTTGAAGTCAACTTAGTAAAGCAGCTATCACTGCCATAGAGACTACCAGTTTTGCTCCTACAGAGGGTATTTAAGGAAAATTAGTCCAGACTTCTATCCACATATTATATTAATGTATAAAATTTTACATTCAGAAATGTTTTTAAAGGATTTGGAATATTGATAACAAACAGCCAAATTAACAATAAAAAGCATTGCCCAAGCGTAATGAAAGCTTAGGAAATATAAGATACTGATTCACTGCTTTTGAAAGCTTCCACATACTGCTTTTTACACCTGAATTTTTTTGCTCTGCTCGCTAAAGCCGAATCTGTCTCCTCTGCTTTGGGAAGGAAGGCAGTAGATGAAAAATCAAGCATCACTCCATCCTTGGCAAGTACTCTTTGAGGCCCCTGAACTTCCAGCATTCATGATTGTTAAGAATGTCTGACAGAGGTTTGTTGTTTGGAATGATAAAATGTTGACAGGAAAATTAATTTGCTCACCCTAGATCTATACATACTCTTTTTAAGCGACAAAATGTGAAGGCTGTACAGTATCTGTAAGTTGCAGATGGAATTTATTTTTTTAGTACACACACAAGTCAGTGAAACATGACTTCTGATGTTCTAGCCTAGGACTTCACTGTAAAACTGTATCATGCTATCTATAACATGGTATGCGTGGGAGGTAAAAGACATCTCGTGTTTTATGCTGTGCCGCCGCTCTGACAGCTGGCAATGCACATTCTATGTGAAATACCCACTGCTGGGCAGTCAACGATATTGCAAATTGCCTGGATGCAATGTCTTTTGGAAGACCGATGGTCTACCCTTCTCCAACCCAGCCACCCAAAGGTTTCAATGCGTTCCAAGCGTTGTATCTTCTGCAGCCAGGAAAATGGAATTCTTGGCAGCTGATAGATATCTCTGGGATCTGCAACTGGCAGAAATTAATTCAAGAGCAATGTTGGCTATATTTGGAATGAATTACAAGACTTCTCTTCACCGGGTTTCCTTCTGACTACAGATAATGACATCCTGCAGTGACATTCACTGCCCAGATGCTATTCATGTCCTGAACTTTCAAGTTGTAAGCAATGTGGGCCAGTGTCTTGATTTTCTCTTTTAAGAAGCATTAACACCTCAAATACATACTACTGAGAGATACACACAAATTGTGGGGTGATCCTTTTTATTTTCATTTTATAATGAACTCATTTTATAAACACATCCAATACCGATCACCTTATGAAATATTAACTTTTATGTGATGTCTCCAAAGATCCAGTTATCTACTTACATTTTAAATCATAAATTGAAAAGGGTTGGAAGCATGGCCACTTCCAGAAAACTTGCTTGCCTAAAGTAAATATTGCTTCCAAGGAAACACTTTTTTTTTTTTTTTTGTAAGACAATGCCATTCTTAAAAAAACCAGCAACCCAACCAAAAATAAAGAAACAAACCCCAAACCAAACACCCCTCCACCCCCCCCCAAAACCACACCAAAACAAAGACAGCTAAACTGGATGGTAAACTACTTTTATCTTTTTCTGGTTTTGAGTAAGCCAAGATGAATAAAGTAGTTATTTGTAACTTTTGTTTAAAAGGAGACAGAGATTTAAAAAAACAAACTCAGGGTACCCTTCAAAACTTAATTTTACACAGCAATATCATCCAGCAAAACCTCATAGAAATCAAACATCTACTATATCTTGTCAAACATCATTCTTTTGAAACAGAGAGCAATGATGCGGCAGACTAGGGTCCTGTAAAATAATTCATACATACATCATTCTTACATAGTGACCTGGAAAACTTTTTACACTTTTTTTTTGAAGTTTACTTGAAACTGCATGAAGGATATCTCTGCAAACACTTAAGTGAACTAACAGGAAATAAAGCTGTATTGCTAGGAAGACAATCCTTGCCTTGCAATCCTTGCCTTAAAATGTCTTATCTATAACACAGACAGAGCCTTAAAGGTATTTTAAGACACATGAGATAGAGAACTACTCCCCCATCCCCTTAACTCAAATTTATCAGATCGTGAAATCACTGGAAGTAATCCAGTAATTTTCTTTCAACCAAGACTGTCAGTTCTGTACCACTGTATTTCAAACAGTACTTTGTGATGCATATTAATTATGAAGTATAATCACAGAGGTATATAAACCACAAGCTAGCAGCTTTTCATCAGACCTCTGACCTTCATGAAATACGCCAATCCTGCACCACCATTCTGTTTTCTTCCCGGCTGCCAGCAGATGTAATTACTTATGGAAGACACATATTTTTATGGTAAATTTTTTGCTACATTTACACTGCATTTTGAGCATGACTCTGAACCTACACATGTACCCAAATTCTCCGATCATGTACACATTGTCAACACAAGGTTGCACTGCACAGGGTACAAAATGGTCACTCCTGGGTCTGGCAACCACACGACTTCAGTCCATGCTCTTTAATCATGAAGGGAAAAGACATTAGCTCTCCCAAGTAACCATCATCTTAACATGCTTACCCTTACTGTAAAAATAAGCACCTTCCACACTCATGAAGAAATAATTTATTGGATCAATATACACGTCAGCTGTGACCTGACATTTGTTCTTGAAAAATGCCTCATACTCTAATGACATTTATCTGGCAGCACCATTAGCTATAGCATCATCTTCTCAAACAGAAATGTTTAGTTGCTACAACTTTCTATTTCACTGTTTAGCATTTTAAAGAAAGAAAATTAGCAGTCGCAAAGAGTACATCTTACTTCTTATCCTTGGAATTTAAGTGTTTACTAAGGTGTTTTTTTTTTTATTTAGATGGAGATGGCTATAAGACTGCAATAGCTAAAATGACATCAGAATTTAACTGAGAGGGCCGTCAAAGGAAAAAGAATGGGAGAAGAGATGTCATGTTAGCCAAAATCAGATTTTTATGTTTTTACAGGACTCTGGTTTACAGGGCTCTCTGTAATGTCACTGCAAGGAGGATTCTGCCCAAAGATGACAAAGACATAATCCATAAGGCAAAGAATGTTACACCAATCTCCAAATTTCTATCCACTTTATTTATATAGTTTTAACCAGGGAGTACTATGTGGATTATACTAATTCTGCATCACAAACCCAAAGTATGCATTTCTTTACCACTCCTAAAGGAAGCAGAACAGGAAAAGGACAAGAAGATGATATGTCTGAGATGCCAATAATTGTGACTCCTGTAGTGAGTTGCATGACAGTGCAAGATTTCACATGTAGTTAGCGATACACTTAATTAGAACTCTTGAGTATGGACAGTGCTTTATTACAATACAGCTTTGAAGGTGGAAAAAAAAAAACACACAAAAAAAAAACCAACAAAGGAGACAGATTTTTTCATTCCCCTCATAAAAACAAATCTCTCAAGGTCTCCAAGAACTGTCTACTTGATATCTGCAGTGATATCAGGAGATCAAGCAATTCCAATTACATAAGATAAAAAGTAGAATAAATGCAAAACCACAATAAACCCATGATTACTTCTACTAAGAAAAGCTTGTATTATTTAAAGGTCTGCCATGAAAACAACAAATATTTTCTGCCCTTTATGCTGATCTCAGAGAAAACACAACTAATTAGTGCATTAAAAGCACTGTTGATGAAGTTCATAATTTAATTTTCCTCATTTAATTACATAACAATAAGGTGTCATATCCACAGGTTTACAGATCACAAATTTGCTACAAGCTGCAATTACTGTTTTTCAACATCAAGACACACACTTAGACTGCATCTGCAATAAAATGTCATTATAGCACATACAAAAAGGTAGGATTATTTATTTTTTTTACTTGAACAAACCTAACCAGTTCATGTATCAATAAACAGAGAAGGACTCAGAAACTCAAGAGTACATCTTGGTGATCAGACTTTGCATTAAGTATCAAATTACCGTTCAGTGAATTTTTCTTTGGGGCCCATTTCAAACCACATTAGGTTTTTACCTATAACATTTTAAAAAGAGATCAAATTTATTACAGGAACAAAAGAAAAAAAATAATGTGCTGAAAAAAATATTGGAAAAGCTACTGAAAGAAATCAAAGGTAACTGCTGCCAGATTTCAAATGAGTATTTTTAGGAAGTCTGGGCAGGGGAGGGGAAGAGTTTGGCAGGTAGACAAAGGCCATTTTCCCCTCCAGCTTTCAAATGAGCAATAAACTGAAAGCTATTCACTTCCATCTCTCACTTAACATAGCCACAGTCAAAGCAATGATTTCTTTGCTCAGATGAAGTGCCCCTTAAGCATGCCCTAGATTTGCAATGAATTCAGTATGATTTTAGCTATACAGCTCCCACTGACTTAAATGGAAAATGCATGACAAAAGGACCAAGCAATTTTATACAGAACTTCTGGAAACGATCGCTATACTCATAAGTCAGGTTTTGGAAACCTTAAGGCATCTTTTTTTCCAGTTCATACCACCAGCAAATCATAACACATGGCATTTTAATTTAAGTACATGCGTATAAAAAATTACAGTAACTCTACTTCAACTACAATAAAATACACCCATTTACATGATTAAATAAGATGGGATACTTCCACTCACTAGCCGATTAGTTTGCTCAATTTATTACGTAATGTTAGACCTGGACCAAAATTAGCATCCCCTTTTATGTTTCATTATATGGAAATACACAATAAAAATTAAGTACATATAACACAGCGCTTGTTTCTTGCATAGATCCCAAGAGAGCAGCTTTCAAATCCAACATGAACAGCTAACACCATACTTGAATGCTTCTGTGTTAGTTTGCCTGTTTATGCTTCTCAGAAAAAGGAACTGTAATTACTTCAGCAAAAATATGGAAGTTTTAAATAAAGGTAAAGGACAAAAAAAGTGGGTTTTGGTTTGTTTAAGTAACACATGTACGCAAAAGATTTGAAATATATAATACCATCAGTTTGGTACTGTTCAGCTAAAATTGTAGAGGACCTCGTCAGATGAGAAGAACCAATGAAGTCAAACTACATGTATGAATGAGGGCAGTATAATCAGTCAGCTAAAGTGGATCCTTTATTACAATTTTTATACTTTTGCATAAGGTCAAATACTAACTTAGAATATTAATATCTGAAGAATTATTCACATTAAATACTAAATTTGTTTTCAAAGATATTATATCAGTGGAAGACACTTGATAACAAGTCTTTATTGTTGAAGCATTAAGAAGTCTTAAACTTCTCCTAAGTTGCTTCTCTTTTACAAAGTTTCCCATCAGAAATGGAAAATGCTTTAAGACAGAGAGCAAATCATTAACCAGAGACAAAGAATAATTTTTCATAACTACTGCATATAGTTTTGCATCCAATATTATTTTGTCTAGCTTTTAGTGGCAGTTAAGACTTAAGATAACTACAAGGGAAATCAATGGGAAATGAAACAACAGAAAACTAAGATGCCACATATCTGCAGGTCAGCACCTGAGTCTTGCTGGCATTGTATCACTCTTACCTTTGAATCTCCAAGAGCAGAAAATCCTAAGAGAACTGTACACCTAATGTTTAAAAAGGAAGTAATGGGAATGTTACTTTCATCTTTTAGAAGACAGAACAACGTAATAAGAAGTATTCCTTCTTTTTCATGGCTTCAGTTTTGTAGTTATAATACACAGCTTGCTCCTGGAAACACTAGTAAGTGTAAAAATACAATCATTAAGACAGAAAATGGATGACTAAAGGGAAAGCATATGTATTTGCCATGCAAGGGTTTAATTTAAAAAAACTGGACACATAGATGTAAATACACCCTACACATTACATACATGTTTATATGCATATAAATACGCATACATGTGTGCATATTTATTTTAGAACCCTCATTACATAGTAATCCATACCCTGTGACCCTTACCTGACATAGACTCATGGGAGTCCTTCATTGCAGGCTGCTTCTTCCTGTGGCGTGAGCAAATGCAACTAGGTATAGATTAGTAAATGCAAAGGTGCAAAGGTCTTCGCATTTCACAATTCCACAGCAAGAAGGAGGCTGCGGGAAAGGACTGCCAGGAGTCTCGTCACTTGCAGATCAGGGAGCCATCTCATCTGAGCAACTACAGCTTAAGATGATGGTGGTTTGGGCAACTGCAGTATTGGTGTCCCAGATCTCACAAGTACCTTGTCAGGTGGCAGTCTGCTCTTGTGAAGCTGCAGGACCACACTTGAACTCCTCAAGAAGAAAAGCAAGTCCCCAAAAACAGCTGGGAGGCAATGGTTATTGGCGGCTACAAATCTCCTTGAATCAACACGCTAGCACGTTTACTCTCCTCTTGCATCTGCTTTCATGATTAAGACACTGTGAAAACTTTAGAGATACTGATCTTAAAAATAAGAGCTGTGCAAGTTTTCAAAAGGCATGAGGGCGCAGGTTCTCTGCTAGAACCAAAGAGATGGGGAGAACACTGCAAGCGTGCTTTTCTCAGCATGGCAATGGAAAATAAACAGCTTTCAGTAGCAAAATATCAGTGAATTACAGAGTTAAGACCCATGCCTATGAAGTCTTTCTCCTGTGGCATTTCTTTTCTCTGGCTGCTAGACCCATCTGGATGAATAAATTGCATGTTCTTTGGAAGAAAAAGTGAGTTGGCATTCCAGGCTTTCATATTCCAAATATCCTATGGTAGACTGGGTCACTCTGCTTCCACGTCATTCTCTAATCATACCGTAGCCCAGTTTTCCACCTACAGCTAGGACTTCATGCTCCTTCCTAGAGAGCAGTGAAGCTGATGAAATCTCTTCCTAAAGGGATCAGCTCAAGCGAAACTAAATGGAAGCCTAAATAAGAGCTCACCCTTCACCTGCATTAACAACTCCCCATCGTCAGTCTGTCTGAATCTGTTCATGGGAATCTGCTTCACACAGAACACTGAATCCAAATGAGCCTAAATTCTGAAAAAACATGGAAAGAGTCCAAAATAATTTTTGCACTTCTTAAACTACACAGTTTTCTAATTTTTGCACATTTTCTGACCAGAATAACAGTGCCCATTGGCTCCATCTAGGAACCACACAGTGCAGGTTGTATTTTAAACACAGCTGAATGCTCAAAACACGGCTGATGCTGGCAAAGCAAACAGCACATTCTGTGTGCCAGTGCTAGGGAGGGTTAAATTGTTGCATCCAGTTGTTTGTATCACTTCATTGGGTTTTACTGTGGCTGTAACCAACGCGTATCTTCTCTTTACAGTGAATAATAATAAAAAAAATAAAAAAAAAAAAAGAGAGAGAGGGATAAGATGCTGCTTAAATACAACCAGCCTGCAAATTCAGAGAGGGAAAACGCCAAGACAACATAGAAAAGTGAAGGGGAAGAAAAGAAAAGTCCCTTGAGTCATCTCTTCCTAAAGCACCATGCTGAAGCGAATGTTAGAAAAAGTGTTTAGGGTGGGTTTCTTTGGTTTTCTTTTCTAAATCAATGTAGGGCTTATCAGAGTCACGCTTGGATTTGAACTGTTAGCCCTTCCCTTAGTCCCTAGCTCAATTTAGTGGTGTTGGAAACTAACAAGGCCAACTGCTTAGACCCCAGATTACCAAAGACATAAAAGAAATGCCTCAAAAGCGAAGCTCTGCAGATAGCACAAGCGGTGAGCAGAAACAGATGAAAGCTGGTTTATCCCTGGTAGGAACAGGGAGGGAACTGGCCAGGGATAAGGCATATTGGCGGGACTGCTTAACAAAGATAACACTGGCTGTGCGCCCTCTCCAGAGAAAAACAAACCAAATCAAAGAAACAAAACAATGTACTTCCAGGACACATCCTCTGTACTGCACTTCTCAGATGACTAAAGGCAAATGGAAAAGTAATTTCAAAAGAAATTAAGGAGACAGCTTTAACTTTGGTTCCTTCATAAACTTCACAGAGACCACAGGCAATTTGAAATACATGAACTTCAGGGTAAAATGCTTGCTTAGTGCCCACCTTGCCATCACCCCCTAGCACTGGTAGTTTCCCATTACCATTATTTAAAATAAGTAAATAATAATAAAAAAAAAGTCACAATGGTGGAGTGCAGCTCCTGCTCCTGTGAGTGTTGTGTTGTAAAAACCTAGTGGACATTGATTAGTCATCCCAACACACAACCATATGCTGCAAATTTTAAAACATGGTGTAATTAAAAAGACTACATTAAAATGTTCACATATGGTGCTGCAGATTTACTTCTGAGAAAGAGTCAACAGTTTTCAACCACTTGGTTTTAAACAGCCTCCCAACATTACATTTTCTCCTCTTCCTTTAAAAGATGCACCCCCCAGAGTCATACAATTATCTCAAATGTCTTTAGACCTCTGCTTCTGGATGAAAGCCTGAAACTATAAACTTGATTATGTTTAAACAAAAAACAAATTAAAAAAAGAACCTAAACCAAAGCACAACATCACATAAAGCCAATATGTGTCATTTGATTCTTTCAGGACGATAATAACAATATTTTAGCATCAAAAGAAAGAACCTGAAAACTTTCTATTTTCTAATTGTCCCAAATGCTAGCTTCCATCTAGCTAACTGCAGTCACAACATGCATGATTTTTCTAAGCTATCAAGTACTGCATTTAAACAATTTTCCCCCAAAAATTAAAACCATTTTGTTGTTTTCAGACCCCAAAAATGTTTAAGGGGAGATGAGTCATTCAACTGATTATTTTTTTATTATTATTATTAATTTGGAGAGCTATTTTAGAACACAACTAGCATTTTTATATTTCAGAAGGGTTCAGTAGAAGCCATTGGCTTTAATTAAATAAACTGGAATATTCAATTACATTATGGTTTATAAACAGAATTTAAGGTCCTGCTGAAGGAACTCTGACATCCTTTTCTCATCTCCTAGTTTCTTAATGACACCTTAATGAAGCTTAGAGTTAGGACTAGTTCTGTTTAATTAAAACAAACATGGCTTGAAAGGGAATTGGATTAAGAATAAGGAAGGTCGTATGACTGGGACCTACAAGACCTGGGTCCTATCACTGTCTTTTTAAATTCACCTGGGGGAGTATTTTTTTCCTCTTCTTCCCTCCATTTCCCTGTATGTAAATCTGGTAATTAAAGGAAGAAGAAAAGATACTGACCTCTGTCACAAAGTGTCTGAATGCTAAAAATACTTTGTGGTGGTTTTTTTGTTGGGTTGTTTTTTTTTTTTTAATGGTAAAGCCACAGGCGTTTCAGATAATAGGGGTCAGAATGGATTTTAGATGCATCAATTCACACATCAAGCTCCTTACATATGCATTAACATATGAACATTTAAATCTGTGTTAGCAACAAGCATAGTGCAAGGTTGAGGTCACATCAAAGTCCAAAGTTGTTCTAAAAATTTTAAAGGAGCTCTTCTCATTTCTAGCAGAGACCATGTTCTATGCCACAACTTGCACTATGCATACCAGTCAAATGCAACTTATTTCCTCTGCAAAGAATTTTTCTTCAATACAAATACTTTTTATAATTGGAAGTGCAGATGACATTTTCCAGAATGTGCAGGAATAAAAACAACTGGCTTTCTTCTCTCTTTTTAATGGATAAAGTCCCCTGAAAACAGTGCTTTGTTTACAATAACAATATTAAACATTACGAGAGAATACAAATGGATAAATGCAATACAACACATCAACTCTATTGTCACGTAAAAAATCCTCTAACTGGAGAGTAACTGCACTGAAATCAACAGTAAACTATTCTACTGAAGTCATCTAGTGCAGAGGTCCAAATCCCTGCCTATTTTTAATTTAAAAATCAAGATACAAGGGAGAATTTAAATAATAAATATCCTATTTATTAATGAAGAAGGCAAAACAGTCTGGAGTGATAAACCTAATCATTAAAGCCACTACAGTGCTAAGAATGATCATCCTCCAGACAATGTGTTCTGTTCTCCTTGCTGTATACAACAACCACAGATCTTGATTCAGATGTGGAAAAGGTGCTTTTGGCAAAAACCTAAGATTTGCACCTTATGAAATCTGACCAAAGTTTGTTTTTAAGCTCCTGAAATCTTACCAGCTGTTTGAAACCGAATTTGAGTATCGTACTTCAAAACAGTGTTTCACTGTCTGGTAAGATCTAGTAAGTCCACTGAAATCTTCATAGTATTGAATGATGGTATAGGCAAGAAACTTATATTATCAAGTTCTGTAAATTATATTATGTAACATTATTATAACTATTCACTTTAGTCAAAACCCATGTCTGAGTATATACAATGCATCTTTGCCACTAATTCAGATGAAAAAGCCTGTTACATGCAAGGGAGGCATTGCACAGGCAATTTTGAGCTTCATGTCTTAAGAATTACAGCACAAGAGCATTGAAATTTTAAACTTAAAAGCCTTTATACTTACTCTTTAAGGTCACCTTCACAAAAATAGCACAATGGACTTGGTTCAATCTATATCATTTTTCTGTTAAGGTTCTGAATTGATTCCATGATCATATAAAAACAAGCTCAATACACAATTAGAACTAACTGTCGCCCTTGCCACTGAAATGGACAAAGCAATTTATGGGGGGGGGGGAAAGAAAAAAATATTTTTTCTTTTCTGAGATTCACTTTTTAAAAAGGTATTTTCCATAGTAAGTGACATTTCTCAGCATAATTCTGAGAACTAATAAGATCAGTTTCAAGAAAATGCCAAAACATTGCCCCAGGCAATGTTCTGAAAATTACACTTACATTGCATTCAATTCAAAAGAAATAAATTAATTTTTCTAATGAATGCTTCTCTGTATATTAAAAATGAGCATATTTGCCATTTAATATAAATATGATTTCAATTACAATCAGCTTTACTGTCTTGAATATCTTCAATGTGATAACCAGTAACTTTGATTCTACTGTCTTACATAACAGCTGAACAACAAATATATTTCCGATACTGTTGCATTATAAAAAAAAAAAACAGAACAAAAAAAACCCACCACAAAACAATGGCATTTTCCTTGATAGACAGTTGGCCCGAATTACTTTTCCTGTGAACATATATATTTTCTGCAAATTCTGCACTGCACTTCTGAAGGACAGGAATAGGGACAAAACCACGTATTTCGAGCTCACTAAATAAGCTAGAGACCTCAAGAGGCAATGGAGCAGAGCAGATACAGCAACCCAAAAAAAATTTTTACTTTCCCCTTAGAAATCAGCATGGCTGTAACGGCAGTGAGAGAGGCTCCTGCATGAATCTAACAGAATGAAAGTGATCCCTCTACCATCTCACATCACCATAAAATAGAGGAACATGGTTAGAGGAACATGGTCTATATAAATGTAAAAAAAAAATATAAAAATCGTCAGAAAACAATACTGACTAGTTGTCAATGGTAACTATCACAAAAGAAGTATATTGTGAAGTGCAATCCCCAACCCCATCTGCTATTACTCCCAACACCTAGACAACCAAATGTAGTTATTAAACCTGTAGCTTGTGGTGAGTGCAAGCACAACAAAAATGGTGTTAGAACCCAACATGGTGGGGAGGGAAAATAAGGGACTGGATCAGATCCCATACAGATAACTGCTGGGTGCCAGATTGACAGAGAACTAATTTCACAATAATGAACAAGCAACAGAAGAGGAGAAGGGAGCCCTGCAGAGAAAGGTCAAGTAGCTACCAGGTGAGCCTGCCTCAAATTCACATGGTTGTAAAAATGCCACACTGACACCTACAGACAGCAGCATGGCTACCTCATTTGCTTCTGTGTCGTAAACTGTCAACTGGAAAGATGAGCATCACCAACAGCCTCACCTTGTCTCCCTCTCTAGCAGATCAGGATGAAGGTCCATGAGTGGGAAACACATTGCGCATCCCCTCCAGTCACTGGCCTGAGATACTCAGCCTGCCCAGTAATTTGCTTCTGAACAGCCAGTCTCCAGCGGCTTCATGCATAGACACCTCCAACCCTCCCACAACCCCACTGTCTCTCTGGTGGTTGTCCTGGACTCTCTGGTCACTCCAGTAGCTGACTCCTTCAGGTCCTCAGCACACACATACCTGGCTCCCAAGGAACCTACTCACCAGCTACAACCACCTTGAAATGCCCTTCCCTTGCCACTCATCATGTGCCCCATAGCCCTGGGCAGTGACCCCACACGAACTCCAAGGGATGCTCCAGAGAGCTGCTCCCACAGCAATGAGGGCCAACCCCAGGCCATGGGGCCAACTGGGCAGCCCTGGGATGGGCCACAGCAGAGGATCCTTTCACTGAGATACTGGGACTCCCTGCCTGCTGTCATGCCTCTCTGGTCCTTCATGCACGTGGGGTTGTGTTTTGTGTCAGGTAACTTCATATTTTGAAAGGCAAAGTCAACAGATAAAAAAGCTTAAGCAATGCATATGAAAAAGTGAAGCATGGAAAATAACAAGGAAATAACCTTAAAACACTGAAATAAGTAACTTGTAAATAATTCAGGTAGAAACACAAGAGTATAGAGAGCAGAGGACTTAGTGACAAAACCCACTAACTCATACTTGGAAAGGTATTTAAGTCTTGTAATTCACTGGTATGAAGTATTCAACTTTTATAACCCAGTGGGTGGTAAAAAAAAAAAGTAGTTGTACTTAATACTGTATTTAACAGTTTATAAATATCTAATATATTGTTTCTTTCAGTAAGCCACTCTACTGAACTAGGTTTAAAATGTTTTTTTCAAGTTCATATTTTCCAGGTATCAAAGGTACTCTCCCCTCAGTTCCCAGTCCACCCCATTCCAGACTAAAGTACTGGTTGCTCACACGTATTTGGTTTCTGTCTAGGTTTTTTGTTTGATTTTGTTGTTTTAAAAATAAATTAAAAAAAAAGAGAGTGCAAGCATTGCTCAGAGGTATGTGGGTTATTCCAACAGCACATCCACTTGCTCACTTTTTCAGGGGCTCTAAAATACAGGTCCATTATATTTTCAAAGAAAAACGAGAACGGAGAAAAGAAGAACAAGACAGCTGCTAGGCTGTAGCTTTCCACCTTTGCATTCACGACTGCATTCACTACCCACAGGAATCTGCTGTAACAGAATGGAGAAGACTGAAGGTATTATTATGCCACAATCCAGCACTTACAAAGGCAGCCAATTAATTTCCAAATACAGACTTTACTCATTTACCCTTCCCTAGCACCAGAATCCTGAAAGTTTCAGTCCATTCAGTTTTAAACACCTGAAGTGTTTAAAAAGTTAAAATACTTCTCAAGTCACCAAAGATAATGACCATTACATGACGTTCAGTTGGTGGAATCTCACGTCGATCTCCCTCATTAATGTGCTTAAAAAAAATAAATTAAAATTATTCTCCTGTTTTGCAAGAAACTTGAAAGTCCTTTCCCACAACTGTTAGGGAAGTCCAGGCAAGGCTTCTGAGACGCACGGTACTGTATCAAAACCTACAGCTTTTAGAACAAATGTAAGGACCATTCAAATCTATGGCACTTAAACTCTTTATAATGTGCAACAGAAAACTCTCAAACATCAAATATTTTCTCATTTCACCAATGAAAACACTATTCAAATTGCAAATTTCAAGACATTGTTTTCCCTTCATTTCTAAAGGACAGCACATCAGACATCATACCAGACATTTCTAACAAAGTGAGGAAACAGCTTGCTACCTTGAGAAGCTAAGTGTAACACACAGCTGCTAAAGTATCATCACCTACTTGATTGATCTCACTGTTTCAGGTAGCAAAATACTCTGAAAAGCCCCAGGTATGTAGGAATTGTACTAAAAATAGAAAGCCCTTACAAAGCATAGACACAAAGTGGCAAAAGTGAAGCCTGAGCAAAGACTTAAGACTAGGCATCAAGATGTCTATAGCAGGTTTTATTAATTCCCCAATAACTACGAACAACTATGGTAATTTCATCTATTCAGAAACATGAAGTGGTTTGTCAGCAAACACAGATGTACCTTTACACTCACAAAGTATACAAGCACTTAAGAGTTAACAGGATGGAGCAAGTCAAGGGGCTAAGGTACCACCCTGTGCAGAGTGGCAGCTGGCATCTCCCATACCATCAGGGGACAAGAAAGCAGAGCAACTCTTTCAGGTTATGGGGATTCCTCCTGAGACCACCCCTCCTACTCACAAAATTTTCCCAGCGCCCCCAACAGTTGTTGGGGTGGAGGGGAAATCAATGTGCCCTTTTTCCCTCTTGTCACTTCATACCCTACTACACCAGGCCTACCACAGACACTATACTAAAAGTAGTAATAACTGCACTACAAATAAGGCAACAGTGATTGACAGAAACAAAAAGCAAAAACTCACAACCAAACCCCTGGGAATTCTTCATTGCCTATGCAGATGGCCTTAGGTATGTAAACAGAAGAACGAGAAAGCCATTTCTTTTAAAGAACTCTTATGCCTATTGCCGTACTTGCCAAGGGAGATGAAGTAAAGTTTTACACTGTTCTAAATATTCTATAGCCTGGGTTCCAGCTGCTCTCCTGTTACAAGAGAAATGCTTAGTGTTAGACTGGGTGGCTAATAAAAGTAAACTGTGAGCACTGCACACAAGCAAAATTAAACAAGAGTTGCTAAAAAAAAGTAATTAAAGATCTCAGAAAGTAACTCTATGCTTATCAAGACTGAGTTTATTGGTTTTTCAGGCCTTTCCTCCTCTCTTGGCTTTCTGGACAGCACTCTGCAGCAAGTTCTTTGAGATCAGTACATCTCTTCTTAATATCTAGAAATCTATCACCTTCCTCTAAATGTATCTCAATTCCTACTTGTTTCAAGTACAGGACACATTTTTCCACCAGAGAACTGCAAAGACACACCTTGACCTCTGACCACATAACCCATCCTTTCACAAGCTGGGAATCAACAAACTCCCTACATTTTTGCCTGATGAATATCAGTATTTCAGGGCCACCAAACTTTCCTGACATCAGATGACAACTACAAAACCCTAACCATTCAGGGATGAAAGGCTTCCTGCACTGTCTTCTTTCTTCGGCTTTCCCACATTCCTCTTTCTTGTGTCCTGCTCCCACTTCAGCTATCTTTGTAGAAGTTGCAACTGATTAAGAGAGCGCTGCATGTGCTACCACACAATTACTTCATTTTCAGTAGCAGCAGGTGACCTTGTCTGACTTTCACAGAATCAAAGGCTAAATGAGGTTGGAAGGGACCTCAAAAAGTCATGCAAGCCAACCTCCTGCTCAAAGAAGGGTCCGCTGTGAAATCAGACTAGGTTGCTCAGGGCTTTATCCGTCAGGGTCTTGGAAACTCCAAAGGATGGAGGCTGCTCAACTTCTCTGGGCAACCTGATTCACTGCCTGACTGTTCTCATGGTAAATTTCTTTTTTGCCAGAAACAACATTTTCCTAAACTGTGTAAATGATTCTGGATTTGTTGTTTGTGGTGACAGTTGCATGATGATAGTTATTCTTCTCAGACAAGAACGTGAACCCGTAAGTTCTCTACAGAAATCTTCTTTGGCATGTTTTATTTTAGTTGGTTTCAAACGGTGTTTGTTTTAACCTTTGGTATTTAAGATAAACCTCTTTTGGTGACCAAATTCAATGTCATGTTTATAAACTCTTGTTGGAAAAACTAAGCTATCACTACCACAAGATTATTTTACAGAAGTTTTAAAAACGCCAAATGTAAGGCAAGTTGGAAGACAGAGATATAGTTTAATAATGCTTTACCACATGGATTCCACTGCACCAGCCACCATCCTACAAACAAGCCTGCAAAACAGTGTTTAATGTACCAGCTCACCAAGAACCTCCAACATCAGTTTAAACCGACCAAAGGCTGGAAAGTAATCAGATAAAGCTGAAATTGCTACAGCTTTGGAGACAGGGGAAACACTTGGAAAACACCATCATAAAAAATTGTGTCTCACACTTGGAACCACCTGGACTGATAATACCCGATAGCAAAAAATCTCTTAGGGGCGAAAGGACACGCAGCAAAATAATGCACGCAGTTCGAGAAGAGGACTGCCCTTTAATTAACACAAGCCTGTTGGTCTGTGAGTTATGCGAATGCTTCATTGCTGCCAGCCATATACAAAAAAAAACATCATGTGTCTCCAACAGGACCTGAATAATCCAAAATACACTTGCTCATCTTCTTTGCTAAAAATACATCATTTCAGTGTCTATCTGCTAAATTGTGCACCTAAATGAAAAATGAAGTAAACAAGAACAAACCTTAAGAGCCAAATCCTCCTTTTTTAAAACAGGGGTTTCCTTAGTTTATCTAGTGCAACTAGTAAAAAAAAAATCTGAAAGTATTAAATCATTTACTTCGAGTAATTTATTAACAAAGACAAACAAAACAATTGTCTACAAAAAGACTAGAATAAATATTTCAAAAAAAACCCATCAGTATGAAAACATTTGTTACTGCATTTATTACTCTCTTCCCTCATTCTTTCTAGCCAGGTCAAATGTCACTATCAGGCTCTGGCAGTAATCTCCTCACATTAATTAATTGCTGAAAATGTGTCTAATGCCTTAAGAAAAAAGGTCAATGAATGATCAACACCTGAAAAAACTTACACATTCATTAGCAAAAAAAAGTGAAGGGAAAAGGGCACTCCTGAGTTGTTTGGGAGATGCAGAGATTTCAGCACAGACTACAAATTAGCAACAACATGATGAAAGTCATCTCTGATTTCAAACACAAAATTTAAGGGACTAAGGTTAGGGGAATACATACTGTCATCATTTTCTCCATAAAGTGTATACGAAAATATATGCTCAGAATGCATGCTTCAACCATAGCTTCATCTAGCCCTTAGAATAAGCAGCAAAATTATGCAAGACCTTAATACCATCACTTTCCACTATGAATGTTTACCAAAACAGTGGTTCCTTTGATTTAAAAAGGTTGTTCAGGAAAGCTAAGATACACTCAGAAATATGAATCAAAACTGATAATTTGGAATGAGAACATATGTATCTGACAGTCTATAAATACTCTGAAAAAAACCAAAGTATTTGAAATTTCATTGTTTGAAATTGCATTATGCATCCGGTTATGAATAGGTATACTCCCTCATCTGTGGAAACAGATTGTCCTTCAGAATTATGTAGCAACTATGTTATCTGTCTCATTTATAACTACAGAAAATGGGAAAAACAGCCTTAAAGGGCTTTTGCACATTTTTTATTTTTTTTTTTTTTTTTTATTTAACACACCAGGTCAGGATACAGAACGGGACCCAGGTTTGGAACTCTGACAGTTTAAATTACTGGATTAAAGTTTACGTCCATAATTTGATTTCAGTGTCATTTAGTAATTGAATGTCCTCCAGAGTATGGATACATGGACTTTTTAAAACAACTTTATTATACTTAGACCTAAACCCCTTACAAAGAGGGGATGGATTACTTTTCAAACTTAGCAAATGTGAATACAGTAACTTCTATTTGCATAGCAGTCCCAGTTTACAAATAAAAATTATAAAAAACTCACTGTACTACTTTACTAAAAGATGTATTTATTTAAACCTTACAGACATAAGCAGTCAAATATATGCAGGACTAAGCTACAATACAGGCAGGGGGGAGTGTGCCTGATCTACAGAAGAATTTAAATACCTAAAATTATTGGCATAGGAAGAATGATGTATAACATTAATCCCCCCAAAGACAGGGCAGATAGTTGAACATATTCTCATAGTAAAGGCTGCCTGCCTTCACATCCTGAGGTAATCCTGAATGTAGATCTAAATCCCTACCTGCAATTGTAATGCAAAGCAATCTCAGTGCAGCATACCTGTTCTATATGATAGATCAATCAATAAAACCCAAAAATAGTTGTATAAATTGATATGCACACATTAAAAAGCCACTTAGAATTCTTCCCTGAAGAGCAGATTTAATTTTACTGTGCAAGTGAAATTACTGAGAACTGCTCTTAAGATATTAAGTAGGCTGAATAGAAAGAATAACCCCTGCATATGCTCTATTGATAAAATAATTAGAGTAATTATGTGTCTATCAAGATAACATTTTATATTAAATAAGGAACAGAATACAGAAGTACAATTTTCCTGAGCTGAAAGCAGTAGTAATGTTGGTGCTCTTCTCTAAGAGGACACGCCTTCACCTCCAATGAAACGTTGTGAAAGTGGATCTAGAAAGTCACTGTGGTACACACTAAATGGAGATAAAACTACCAGGCATACACAGATGTGAAATTTTCTGTTTAATGGGAAAGACCACAGATAAAACCTTGAACTAAAATGACAGTGAAAAGACAGTTAATAAACCCAAAGCCAAACACATGCTGAAGGTGTTAAGTACTGACAGTACAGAGAAGGTGCACTGAAAGAGAGCCACAGGAACACTTCTAGGCTGAACAAAAAAGCCTTATACTTCATAAATCAATTATCAATGACCTAGACTTGATCTCCATAAATACATGGGAACTGATAAAGAAGACAAATACTACCTTCATCTGCTAGATTAAGAGGTGGACCTCAAGAATAGCTAGACTGATACTCTGAATCCATTACAAGCTTTTAACAAAGAGGCTAATCATCCACAGCAGAAATTTAACAAGGTTGTTTATTCATCAGAGGACATCCTGTCCAGCTTTCAAGATAAAATAATTTCTAAATCAGAATTTCTCAGAGTCTTACAGTGAATGACAACTACATGAACTGGGTTGAGATCCCCGCTTCCTGAAACTGCTTCCTGCAAAAAGTTTTTTCCATTTTTTTACTTTATTGTTGCACTTCAAAAAAGGAGAGGTAAAAAAAATAAGTAAGAAAAAAGAAGAGTGAAAAAAAAACCCCAAAACCAACAACCTGGGCTGCAGAATGTCTCAGACTTCATGCTTCATTTACAGATTTTTAGAATAATCTGCATTCTGGGAAAAACCCCAAGACAAGGACTAAGTGATGCTATGCCTAAACCTACAAGAATTTGGGTGTCTGCAGTGCTCTTGGAGGAATTACAAAGTCAGTGTCCAACTCTTCTCAGGCAGAACTCTGAATTCACAGGCAAAATAAATGCATCTAAGTAGAGGCTGACACTATTACTCAAGCTCAAGTTATTTTTCCCCCGATACATGTGAAATAATTTTTGGTTTAATAAAAAAAATGGTAAAGTTCCACCTTTTGTAATGAGCATTAATATCAGAATTATAGAAAACAAACAAACAAAAAAAAAACACAAAGGAAAATAAAGTGAAATGGTTACGTTTAAGTCTATTTTAATCTATCTCTATATATACCATATGCTGTGCAATCCCATAAGATTAAGTTCAGAGGAGTTCAGACGAGATCCAAACTGGTGATTAGATGAGGTTAAGGAAAAATAAGAGGCTAAAATGTACGCATTTTAGAGGCTTTGGGTTCAGGCGGTTTCTTGTTGCTGTTTTTGAGCTTGCTTGTTTGTTTTTTAAAGCAAACATATCTGCACTTGTTTCATCCTTACCCACTGCTTGAATGAACAGAACAATCAATTACCCTAAGAACAAGTATTTTGGGATTATGTACCTATGCAAACAGACATTAAAATAATTTTTGCACCAGAGAAAGCAGATAATGGAAAAGCATTATATCCTACCAGATAGGATATAATAACAGAAGGCAGCCTGTGCAACTAGTATTGGGTCTTTTTTAAGCAGGAAACCCTGATTCAGTGCAGGTGTTTCAGATATTTACTGATTTAGAACAGAGTCTTTGAATAATAATGCAATTTACATTTTATTTCTTCTGAGTAATTACAGTGATCTACTCTGTTTAGCTCGATTCGACTTCATCAAGTGCAACAACAAACAAGAAATGTCTGCCTCAGAGACTGGGGAAAACATTTGCTTGGTTGGTTATTTGTTTTAAGGAAAAAAGGAGTACCTAGTAACATTTTCATTTCTTTCAACCATAAATTCTAAGTAAAACCATCTGCAAGGTGCCAGGCAACATTCCAAGGAATTCCCTAAAGTACTAATCATTGTATTTGTCTTGTACCTGTTGATTCATCAGCAATTCTGAACATTTAGAACAGATCACATGTAGATCAAGGTATCTGTGCTTGTGGTCTAGCCTGTTCATTAATTTTAACAGTAAGTGGGAAAGTCCTAGGCCACCCCCATGAACATTTAACTTCTGAGACTCTGTCAGACCATGGGTAGATGGTTGAAACCACCACACAAGTCAGCCAGGATTTTTCATAAACCCTGCAAAAAATCCAAACAAGAATCCTGAACATCCCATGCGCTTCTCCAAGGATCTCATTCTAGGAGGGCTTTGACAACATCCAAAAATCAGGTTTACCTGCTCCCCTTCCCCCACCTGTTACCTCAACCCAGACTCTCCGCTGGGTGAAACCTGACTTCATTTATTTTCTGCTGACAATCTTTATACTTTTTTTTCCCACCTGTAAATGTTAGCTAATTACAGCTGTGAGGCTTTCATATTATGTCATCTCAGTTAAGGATAACAAAGTTCCAGACACCTTTGTCTGATGCTTATTGTGCTCTGTATCATCCTTTCACTGCTAATATTACACTTTAATTATTCACATTCGGTGCATCCAGTCTGTCCTGGTTGCAGCTCGGGTGGAGTTTATCTTCTTAGGAGCTAGTGCAGTGCTGTGTTTTGGCTTTGATGTGAGACTTCTGAGTTCCTAAGGCGTTGCTAGCAAAGAGACTGGAGGGGCACAAGGAATTGCAAAGGGAGACAGCCAGGACAGCTGACCCGAACTGCCCAAAGAGGTATTCTATACCATGGGACATCATGCTCGCTGTATAAACTGGGGGGAGGGGGGTTGGCCAGGACGGGCAGATCATTGCTTGAGGACTGGCTGGGCATCAGTCAGCGGGTGCTGAGCAGCTGCGCTGTGCACCATGTGTTCCTTTCTTCCTTTCCCTCTGGATTTTATTCCCCCTCCCCCCCCCCCCCCCCCCTTATAACTGTTATTGTCATCATTGTTATTACTGTTCTGTCATTTTTATTCCATTTGGATTATTAAATTGTTCTTATCTCAACCCTTGAGTTTTACAGTCCTTTAATACTCTCCTCCCCATCCCTCTGGGAGAGGGGGGAGTGAGCGAGCGGCCGCGTGGTACTTAACTACCAGTAGGATCATTATGCTGCTGACACCGTGAAATGGCAGATACTCCCCAAAATACATATCCCACATCTGTGTGTATGCACTTATAACAACTAAGAATGAATTCTTTTTCTAACAAAATTTTCCTCTTTTTTTTAGAGTTGAAACCACAATTGGTTTCAGCTGAGGGGTGAAGTAGGAGAGAAAGGGAAAAAAGAAATCCACCCCCTTTCGTATTAAGGTTTGCGAACATCATCCTGGAATTAAAACTAGACTAAGCATGAATAATATTCATCCTATTACTGCAAACAATTGATGGAAGCACTGATTCAAGACATGTAATACAGCATTTTACCCTTATAAACAGGTGTCTGATTTAGCATTGGAACTTGTCAGCAATGGGCATGGGTAGTAAAGTTTTGAAACTAAGTCCACAGTGCAACAGGAGAGTAAGAAGGGAAGAAAACTGTACAAAATTATGTTTGCTGTATCAGCAACGTACAATTCAAATTTGAATCTTCCTCTCATAAAAACGAAGTCTGGAAGATTTTATCTTTAATACAGATTCATTCCTGTCATTTTGTAATTACTCTTCAAGCTGTCTTTATGCTTCTAAGTTCCTTGAATTGTCATTAGCTAGAAATAAAGAATGAACTTATTTCCATCATCCCCATCCCCAATTCTTTTAAGAACCTTTGCTCCCTCTTTCAATGAGACTTCTCAAAGCACTGAAGCCCTGTCCTGACAACTGCTGTAAGATTTGCAAAGTCATCCTTCTAAAAATGGAGTCCCTATTCCTTTTTCAGAGCTAGAAAGCCTTCAACACTGCATTGTCTAACATGCTATTCTTTCCCTTCTGTTATTCATTACCGATTTGGCTGATATTGCAATATCTTGTCCCCTTTGCTCTTGATTTGTTTGGTCTGGTTCCTCCTTTTCATAAAGGAAATCGTATTTTCTGTTCCATCATGGCAATGCTGCAATAGAACAGAGTTTTCTTTTGGTACTATGATGTGATAATTTTAATATTTTTGTTACCATAGTAAAGTTCTCAACTGACAGATTTTAAGAAAATTAATAAAGGAACAGTTGTGCCGCTAATTCAGTCAGCTCTTCTCAAAAAACCCCAAAATAATGTTCAGGTGAACTTTTGGCTACTCAGAAGTATGATTAGCTGGGACACAGAATCACAGAACGGTTAACGTTGGCAGGGACCTCTGGAGGTCACCTGCTCAAGCAGGACAACCTAGAGCTGGCTGCTGAGAACCAGGGACAGATGGCTTTTGAGTATTTGCAAGGATGGAGACTGCACAACCTCTCTAGGCAACCTGTGCCAGTGCTTGGTCACCCTCACAGTAAAGAAAATGTTTTGTGATATTCAGAGAGAACCTCCTGTACTTCAGTTTGTGCCCAGTGCCTCTGGTCCTGTCACTGGGCACCAACTGCAACAAGCCTGGCTCCCTCTTCTTTTGTAAGCTCCTTTAAGGTATCTATATACATTGATAAGATCCTCCCTGAGCCTTTGCTTTCTGAGGCTGAACAGTCCCAGCTCTCTCAGCCTTTCCTCATCAGAGAGGTGCTCCAGTCCCTTCATCACCTTCATGACTCTTCACAAGACACCCTCCATACCTGTAAGGAACCGAGAAGCCCAGAGCAGGACTTAGTGCTCCAGGTGTGGCCTCACCGGCACTGAGCAGAGAAGGAACCCCTCCTGTGACCTGCTGGTAACACTGAGCAGAGAAGGAACCCCTCCTGTGACCTGCTGGTAACACTGAGCAGAGAAGGAACCCCTCCTGTGACCTGCTGGTAACACTGAGCAGAGAAGGAACCTCCTGTGACCTGCTGGTAACACTGCTCCCGCGGCAGCCCAGGACACCATTTGCTGCCTCTGTGTCACAGGCACGTGCTGGCTCATGGTCAACTTCGTGTCCACCAGAACCCCAGGCCCTTTTCTACAAAGCAGCTTTCCAGCCGGGTGACCCCCCAGCAAGCATGTTCTGGGGCCTGGGATTGCCTTTCCCACTTGTGGGTTTTGTAGCCAGAAGACATTTCTAATGCCAGATGACAGCTTTTCCAAAACATGACACGAGTTAACTGGAGTGGTTTTCAGGCAATAACTATGGAGCGGTGAAGCACGGCTTAAGACCATAACTTAACTTCTCAGCTTCTTTTATAGTTCAGCAAGTCCAGCTTCATTTTCACATAATAAATGGGCTACCTAGAGCCACACAAACTTGATAGCCCTGCCTGTGCACTCCTCATTGATTTGTATCTCTCCTCCTTGCCCTTGCTGCTTTCCGTCTGACTACTTGCATCCTTCTAGCTGCATTCACACTTACACGCAAGGTAATGTAAAACTGGAAGAATTCTTCTAGACCCAACAGTTGGAGAGGGAAATGTTACTACTATGAAGCAGGATGTAAAAAATACAGACATGCCACTAAACCCACAAACACAATCTGTGGAGAATGCACCAGTGTTCAAAGCAGAGCAGCTTTCCACTTCCCCAAGAGAACTCACAGGATTTGTCACAGCAGATCATATTGCTCCTCTGTGAAATCTGGCATGCAGCCTCCAGCACTGGCCAATACCTGATGCTACACAGAAAGTGAGCAGCAGCATATTGCACCTGGCTAATCTTGAGAGATTTGCTCTTTAATTGCTAAGCAGAGCAGAAAAGAAATACACTGGAGTTCCTCTTGGGCTATGTAAGTCATTTTGCTTATGTTTAAATTTAGCAACACAGACACCTTCAGGTGACACTGTATTAAATGCAGTCAATTAGAATTAGCTTCTTGCATTTAGCTGATAGAGCCAATTTAGATAAATGTTGAAGTAGCTACGAATTATATAGCCATGTGTCTCACAGTTACTGATGCAACATACCTAGTCACTACATGAAAAGGTTATGTTAAGGGGTTTGTATCCTATATTCTTCCTGTAGGCAAGAGGAAAGGTGCATTCCATGGGCACAAAAGCCTGTTAAAACAGTGATCTGGGCTTGTATAAAATTACTGTCCTTAACAATAAGGAGGTTAATCTCCTTTGAAAACTCTGGAATATCCCCATGGAACAGCGTGCCACAAACAACAACAACAACAAGATCATTAGGGGTTATCATATCTGGTTCTGCAAAATTTTTCTCACCTGTATATTGCTGCCTTCCCCTCCCTCCCAAACCCCCACCTTGCCCTCAGTCTTTCTTATCTCCTGTTTCTGGCTCTCCCAGAGAAAACTCACAACAGATAAATTTCCACAGAAAGTATCACTCACTGTATCCTGAAATAATACTCAGGCAGTGATAAGAAACAATGAGGACAGAGGAGCCACATCCTTGTAGTGAATGGTTACAACAACTATCTTTGACAACACGATATGAAAGTCATTTATTCAACCCAACACCAACATAATGATTCCATGGAAAAAAAATGAGAACCCTTCATAAATTACTTCTTATGACTAAATTATGCCACATTCAGCTCACATTTTTCTCAAGTTATCTCATTTGCTTTACAGATTGATGATGGTCTTCATGCCCAAGCCTCCATATTCTACAGAATAAACATTTTCAACCTACTCATCAATCTGTCACATTCCTCACGTTTTATGACCCTCTTCAATTTAGTCAAACTACTTTTGTTGGCAGAGCAAGATACAGTGCAATTGGATTTCTCACCATCTGAGATAAACAAGATGGACTTCATCCTTCCTTTCTCAATTCTTTCAAGCAGTTTTGTACAGATATGATACTGCTTATAGTCTTGGTAGGCTGGGGTTTTTTTATAAGGCTAATTTTGGTAATTTTTAAATGGACAAAGATTAAATTTGAAACCAGAAGAAAACAATTAAGACTTAACACATTTTCCAGTCACTCCTACTAAGTATTTCCTGTTACAATTAGCCTTTCACCATAAACAAATCCACTGGGGACACCTGCAGCCTAGCAACTCAGGTCCTTAGACTCGGAAAAACAAAACCAAAAGGTCTTCTAATAACTGACTTTAGTTTTTTGAAATTGGCTTCAGAAGAGGCTACCAGCAAGGAGAAGACTGAGCATCCCTACTAGCTTAGGGCAATGTTATCTCACTGTGATTTTCCCCAGCAAGGTAGGGGCAGACAGTATGTGCCCAAATAAAGAGGGATTACTATTTAGCATTGGTGGTTTTATTATCATTGTCATTAACATTTTCTTAGCTGTCGAACTACTGCCTACTTTTTCCATCAAATGTTTCTAAAAAAGCCATTTATTGTTTGGTGTATTAGACATGTAGCAAACACACTGTCCAGCTCTTTCAGATGTTTGTAATCAACAGAGTACTTGATACCCAGCCCATTACAGAAAAAAAGAGCTACCTATCTTGCTTACAAAACCTCTCATTTGCAAATGCTTTTATCTACTAAAAGTGGCACTGAGATATCAAGCTACTTGACTGCACAGAGGAAAACTGAAGAAGTTGCCAGGAACCTCTCACTCATCCTCTCCAATATGGGGAATTCCAAAGGAGGGTATGGTCCTAAGCCAAATCAGAACATTTCCCATAACCTGGAACAGCCTTAGCTAGGTCATACGTACGGCTCTGGGTTTTCTTAACCTTTAAGTGAAGAAGTTGAAAAGTTTCATATTCAGTACATCTAGTGAAATATGAATTACATGTAAAAATTAAGCCAAACTAGCTGGAAATTACAATGCAACTGGTAAAAGCTAATCCTCACATCTTCACAGGTCTGAAGATTTCTTCACAGAAATAATACCCTGTATTCTTCACCTTGATAAATTGAGTAGCAGTGCCATATAAGCAAAGATAACTAACTAGCCTTTCCAAGTTTATGTCCACCCAACTTAATCTTAATTTGCGTATGTTTAAATGTACAAGACTAGAAACTCAGTAGAATAGTCTAATGACTAAATGTTTACTTGTGTGTGCAATGGGGTTTTTTTGTTTGGGTTTTTTTTTCTTTTTTTTTTTTTGTCTGATGCAAATCATGGAGTATCTCAAGTAAGAAGGGAACCGCATGTATCATTGAGTCCAGCTCCCTCCCTGCTCCTCACAGGACTGCCTAACACTGAACCATACAACTAAGAGCATTATCCAGATGCTCCTTGAACTCTGATAACCTTAGTGCTGTGAGCACTCACCCTGGAGAGCCTGTTCCAGTGACCACCCAAGTGAAGAACCTTTTCCTAATGTCCAAACTGAACTTCCCCTGATATAGCTCAGATACTATAAGCTGATATGAGTAGACAAAATCTTATGCCTCTATAAAATCCAGAAGCCTGGTCTGAAAGTTCAGTCCTATATGGTCTTCTGTCATCAGATAGAAATGTACAGACTATCTGTCAGGAGTCTATAAAACACCATAGTTTGTATACTAACAATTAAAAACTCCAAAACACTAACGTTTCAAACCAGTGCTCGACATGGCTCAGCATCAACAGGATCTGGAAGATTACAGCTGTACAGTGCTGAATTTCCCCTTCTCCTACACTCCTCCTGACCAAAAAAAGACAGACAACCCCATTTCAACATTTCCAGCAAACTCCACTCCCCACCATCATTGTTCTGCTTCCCATTTTTTATATGGCCATCCCCATCTCCTTAAACTACTGTTGTCAGTTTGGCTGTCAGTGTTGATCATGTCATACACCCTAGAAATGGGTGCATTCAAAAAGGATGAAAAAAACAACATTAAAAAGGCAGGATACTGAAAGGAAAGGACTGTATTACCTTCTAGAAAACAGAGTATCGAGTGTCAATGTTCAAAAATTGCCTCTGTAGCTGTAGCGACTCAGACCCCAAGTAACCCTTGTTTGGAAGTTCAGGGGATCACATTTTGTGTGCATCAGTTGAACTCCAGTAGGATCAGCACTAATAACCAGATGAGAAGCGAATGTTATCTTGCCTCTGCAGTGGAAAGCCACCGAAGTACAGCACTTTTCAAAAGATGTTCACTTTTCAGATTAAAAAAAGTTACTCAAGGCTTGAGGCTAATTTCTTTAACACTTGGGGGAGGGTGGGGGGCTGGGGGTGTCTGTGTGTGTGTGTAGAAAAATCTGATCATAGTTACACAAAAGAAAATGAGAAGAAAAACTTTCTTTATATATATCAATTATTTTACCCATTCTACTGAACTACATACTCAAATTTGTACAGACTCCTACACAGCTTTCAGGAGGTTTATTTACTTTCTGGTTGCACACTTCATCATATTCATTTCTTCGTATATAAGGACAAAGTATACTGACAGAGATCCCAAAATAATGGTCTCCATCCTAACTGCTCATGCCATCAGAAGAGATAAGTACACCATACTTGAGCAGCTCTGCAATTGCACAGCTATCAAGGAACTGTCAGCGCTGCACAAGCGGCAGAAGCTGCAAAGCCACCCTAAATTGAACCAAGGACTGAACAGGTCTCCGATTCAGATGAGTAACACTGCAGTTTCTGTATTGCTCCTCATCACCCTGCTGGAGTTCTCAGCCTTGGAGGCACTCTGTTCAGGGTAAGTGGCTGCCAGCCTTCCTCTCCTCCTGTTGCAAAAGTAACTACGGGGCACGTTCTGAGTGAACGGGCTTCGACACCGTGCATGGGCAGCTTCTCAAACAACTGCTTCTTAATTCTGCTGCCTAGTTCAAACCATCAGTCTTAACCTTCGCCTTTCACTTCCAAGCTCCCACACTGTTTAATTCCTCTTGCATCTTTTCCCATAGTAGAAGAATTTCTAATATTCTGTGTCAGTGTTATTCAGCAATTCAACAGCTCCTTAAAAAGCTAATTTAGGATTAAACACCCGTTCTGTCAAATGTTATATAACTTTTCCTATTTAAAGGCAGTATCAGTGCGAAGTAATTTATGATTTCAGATTATCAACACTTCAGAACAATGTCTTCATCATTAAATTCCACACTCATAAGCTTTCTTGATCTCCTTAATAAACTTGCTACAGATAACTTGGGAGTTCTCGTCTGGGTGGTAGTGGAAGCGAATCTGGTTTCATCATCTTATATGCACTGCCTTATGTAACTGTTTAGAGGTGTTCCCCACATCAGTACTGATGGCACCCAAACATTCAAAATTTGACTGTAGAGGGTCTGACAACAGTGCTGCTATTCACTGAACAGAGCCCAGGGGCCAAATAGTAAAAAGGAAAATGTAACCACTTTTTTTATTCTTTTTGAGTAAACAAAACTTAAGCAAGTTCTCCATAAAAGCATGGATCAATGCTCTGCCATCAGCTTCCATGCTAACCTCAGTTAACTATCTTGCTAGATATAAGTCATAGTGGCAAACCACAGGCATCAAGGTCTGTACCCTAAACCAAATCTATTTCACTATCATGACATATGTGGACACTTCCTAAATCAAATCAGGCCACGTTCATGCTGATGTCCCTTACCACCACAGTTATTTCCACTGGCTGACAGAACTGAAAAACAAACTCCCCCCTGCCGCAGCAGCAGTTACGCGGACAGAGTTGCCAGTTTGCCAGCATAACTCATTCCACAAAGAAATATGAAATTGAATTTCAGTCTACAATAGATACCCCAGCAAGGTTCCACTGCCAAAGACGCATCACAAAGCTTCTTCAGTTTAGGCATAGCCTTAGAAGCCATTTTAGGAAAGAAATCACAACTTGGCCTTAGAAATAGACGTTGATAGTTATACTCAAGCCCCTTAGAAACACCGTACTAAAAAAGAACCAGCTTCTTCTAAAGGCAGCAGTACACGCATCTTGTTCAACCTCTTTCTAAAAAAGCCTTTTCAGTAGAGCTAGGATGCTGACCCTTGTGATATAAATATGCAAAATCATCCACCCACTGAGAAGTCTTAAGGAAGGTTGATAAGAACTTCTGATTTCAATAAGCTCCCCCTGAAAGGAAGGTCACACCAAAGGCTAAATGGTATCTTCTGATACATACGCTCAAACTTAATAGTATCTGCAAATGTTTGTGCTGCAAGCCTACACGGAAATATTTTGAGTTTGCCTCATGCCAAAAATAAATAACTGTTTCTACTCTATGTAAAAATAAAGTAATAAATAATTACATACAGAATATCTTTTGTGCTGGCAATATATATGTCCCTGCCTTCTCCCCTCTCCTTCTTCCTCTGAGGATCAAGGTACCAACTTTTGAAACTCAGTAGGGGTTTTTTGGAGTGGCTGGGCTTTTTAGTTTTGCTAGTTGGTTGGGGATTTTGTTTGCTTTTAATAGTGTCTCATTCAAATGAATTTTGCAAATAGCAGAGGCAATCCATTGTCACATAGCAAAAATGTTTTACTTTATTTTGGATAACCTGTTCCAGCCTCATGCTTGCAGTGTGGTGGGGAGGTGCAGGGGAAGAAGAAAGGAAAGGAAGAAGGTTGAAACACAGGCTGAAAAGTAGGCTGTACCAGTAACACCAATGATCTAGGAATAAGCAACATCACATATTCTGATAAAACAATGTTTACATTACAGTTTTAGAATTCAGAGGAGTTTCTGATACTACACAGGAGCAAGCTGATGAAAATTATTCACATAAGAGTAACCTGTCAAATATGTAAGTTTTATGCATAATAAAGGCACATGCAAAGTAGGCAAAGACTCAGAGTTTCTTAAAATACCGTATTTTAAAGGCATTTAAAAGAGTTATTCTGATAACTAGTGTGAGGTTCTGACTGGGAAAGAATATTCCAACTCATTTGCTCTCACAATTAATGCAACATTTCATTCAAAAGTTTTGGTTGTCTGGGGTCACTTTTTTTCTTTTAATTGAAGCATTTAGGCCCCAACCCCTCTGTCCATCCCCAATACTATCCATTACCTTAATCAGTTCCAGGTTTTAATCCCTGAAAAATAACTACCATTCATGGCCTTCTATTACTGAGCCTTAATTTTTCTTCCTTTGACTAACTAATGGGTTGCAAATATATGTTGCATAGCTACACTTGTATACACTGTCAAAAAAACTCCAAAGATACAGAAGATTTTTTTTTTTCTTTTTCCCCGTGATGTTGTTTACAAGCTTTACAAAGGTATAGTATTAGAACAAACTGACTGGAAGGATGCAGACACCCTTTGCAAATTTAGGATAATCTGGTTTTTTTAAGATTCTTGGCAAAAAGGGGGGGAAATGGACTTGATTCTGTCTGCGTGCTACAGAAGACCATTTTTACAGGCCTTGGGGGTGGGGAGTAGCTGTAAAGAACTTTGAAGACTTCAGTTAAGACCCTGAGATTTTAATTTTGAGATTTAAAGAATATTTAAGATTTTCTCACTCTGTCTTTTCTGTTTGTTTAAACAGATTTATCTAAACTGAAGATCTGTTGAGTGCTAGTTAGCTAAGGCAATTATTCAGCCTGCATAAAGTAGGGCAAATACTCCTTAGGTAAGTCTAATTTGGAACATAAACTTGGAAGTTTTTAATTTACAAATTTATGGGCTTATTTGTGGTGAACCAATTAAATAAAGGTCCTATATCCTCTTTTCAAAGAGCAGTACTTCCAAGTCAGAATGATAAAGCAATCTGGGATGGGAGCTAATTAGGTTCAGCATCTAAAAAATGCTTGAGTTCCTTCCAAAGGAGAAAATCCAGCTGTTTTCTTCATCAGAAAATAGGTCAGGAATCTATAGGCCATATGTACTAAATGTCTGCTGTAACATATTCGAGCTTTTTACACATTAATAACTGTAAAGTTGCATGGGGAAGGACACCCAGGTATTGGTTGTCAAACCTGTTGCCTAGTCCAAATAAAAGCTGAAAAAAGCCAAACTCCATACAGGGATTTCTTCATTTAAACTTCAACTACACATTAATCTTTCCAACACATAGAAGATGTGGCCTGAGCTTGCATTGGTCACTCATGACTAACAACTCCATAGGCGCTGCAACACATGCCTGGAGCACCACATAGACAAGCAAGCCTCAGGAGATCTTGCTGTTGGCTCGTACAGTTGACCGGTAGTCTATTATCGACACAGGCTTAAGTGATCTACTTCTCTACTTGCTGACTGTGTCATTGTACACTGACTGTTATGCCCTGAGATTTATCCCAGCTCACAGACAAAAAGCTATCACCAAAAGCCATGTCACTGCTGTGCTCACCAAGTGACACATCCATAGAAGAAATGACTCGTTATCAATAAAATGCTGCATTTCCTTGAGAAATGTCACTTCAACTGTATGTCTACCTCAGAACTGAGCATAACTTCCGAAAGGGTATGTAAAGACTGCTCAAATGGATTAAAAATGGCAACACAACTTTATAGGTCTCAAGCCTGGAACCAGTAGTTCAGTCTGACACTATCTGTAGGCTCAAGAGCCCCCCACATGGGCCCTGGGCTACAGCTGAGAAAGACAACCCTTGTGCAAAAGGGATAAAGTGGTCACTTACTTGAAAACTCTGAAATTACAAGACAGTTTTGCAGGGAGGATAGAGGATAGAGGCACAGAGCAATAGCAGCACAACCACCTCATTATGCAAGGATTAGTGATTATACAACATTGAGTAGTGCTTTTGTTAATCAGCCAGAGATACATCACTGTATCAGGCAGCTCCACAGCAACATACCATGACACCTCTCACGTTCTCATTTTCACAGCCTTGTTAAAGGGGGAGGGGAAATGGTTTTCAGCTGGGCCCTTTCCAAATAAAATCTGAAAATTAACAGAGTAGAGCTGACACAGAGACTTATGCAGGCTTTTTAAAGACAGTTTGTATAAAAGTTATCAGGCAAAAACTGCTTCAGATATTTTGATGAGACATGGAGTCTGAAAGAAAGATGACTACAGTATTAGGAGGTGGGGGGAAATCAATACAGTCTGCTTACAGTAACCTTTACATAAAACATCTCTGATTAAGGACAGTGTCTAATTTTCATACTTCAGATGGGCAGACTTTATTTTCCCCAGCAGTGCAACTGATGGGGGGCTGGGGGGCTAGGGGTGTGTGGTGAAGGTGTTGTGCACAGAAAGCTTTAACAGGGTTTTCACAAGGCTCGAAAATTTCCTAAAGTACATTATTCTAACAATTTAGAGCTCTAAACTGCTGCATCAAGTTTGCTACACAAGGTTAAGTTAACAAGCATTTGGAAAAAAAATTGTTAAAAACTGCACTACACTTGGTTAGGGGAATAAAGCTTAGATCCAGATTTGGTTCTACTTTCTTCAAAAAATTTAGACTGAAGTTCTTCATATATTTCTCTCAAAGAAGAAATATTAGTCAATATTAAGTCACAGCACTAAGAAACCTGCAAGAGTTTTCCTCTATCCCATTTGTACAGAGCTGCAATTAAAGACTTATTTAAGCAAAAGATCTTATTAATGGGTTGTTACTCTCTATAAAATCTATTTCAGTTCAGTAGCCCTGATTAAATCCCAATTTATAAGACTGGAAAGAGGCCAAAATAGGAAATCAGTATAACTCCTTAACAACATAGATGGTTTTTTTCTTTTTTAAGAGAGCAGTTCTGAAATAGATTATAAAGCCTTCTAATGAAAATCAATGGCATTTTGAAGTCAAAAGCTTAAAGCACAATCAAAGATTTAAAATTCCAAAAATGGCAACATGTGCTTCAAACTTTGATTTTCTCTTGTGTGCCAAAATTGGCCTGGATGGTTCATAAGCTTAAAGGAAAAAAAAGTGACTCTTTGAAATGCTGCTATCTGGCCTAGACTAACAAATGGTCTTCATAAGCCTGCACATGGAATGCTAAGTAATGTCTTCTGATAGACTACCTACCACTGATGTGAAGTCCTGTTTCCTTCGCACCTGCCTTCAGCATCCTCTCCCCGAGCACCTCCTCTCCTCGGCTGCACAGTGCCCACGGGGTGCCCCACCACATCCTTCCTCCTTGCAGCTGCAACCCTGGCAATGGGCATCAGCCGCCCGTGGGCAGCTTCACAACCCTGGCCCCGGCACTTCACCAGGGAACACTTTAAATGGGTCATGGGTCTGCTTTAGTTGTAACCGCAAATATTGATAATGGTCAGGAGAGGCTCAGCAGGGTTATTTCCTATAGCTGGACACTAACTCTGCAGTGACCTATTTTCTACAGCTTAACAGAAGCTTCCTTTGCTACAGCTTAATACTGACTCTTGCCATGACGCGCTCTAACCATACTGTGCTGAAGGTCTAAGTGAAATAACCAGTTCTTGTGCAACTGCCCTGTGAGCCATTTAGAAAAGGAGCAGCTGAACAGACTGCAAATACATAAACCAGCCACAAACAGACCTGAGACCAAGAGGGAAGCCTCCCCTTCATGCAGATGGTATCATACCACCCCCAGAGAAGAACCAAGGATGCCAACCCTCCCCTGCCTCACTGTCCTCAGGGAAGACTAACACCACTGACCTCAGGACCCAGGGGGGTGTTCCATGGTTGAGCATGACACAAAAGGGATCAGTGCAAGGATGTTTATGAACAATGTTAAGCATATTGTTAATGAGGGGTTTTGAGTCCAAGATAATGTGGTATTATTAGTCCAATTAATGTGACACTTCTTGATTAGACTGCTACAACTTCAATTAGATTAACAATAAATTCTTGGCTTCACACAAAGGTGTGTTCTTTGACCTACAAACTATATGAGGTATAGTGCAATACTTAAAACCATGACTGCCTAGCTTCTGCTTTCCATATTCACGAAGACCACATAGCCCTGTACCTTCCCAACAGTGCTCAGCTCTCCTGTTCTCCTTCCAAAGTGGCAGAGTAACTGGTACAGTATCACGAGTCTTCTCCTTGCACCTCCTCCCTGTCTGTCAGCCAGAAAAACCAACAACCACCAAAACCAACAAACACACACCACCTCCACCACCACCCATTTTTCCATCCACAGCTAGCATCTGTCTCTGATCCCAAGGTGCTGCCCAACAAGACTTTACCAGGCAAAGAAGAGATGCACACTGCATGGATGCAGTCAAATGTAATATAGGGGTGCAGTGCGTGTAGACAGTGTAGATGCTTTTTTTCATACATTCACTGCACTGAAAATGTATGAGCTTGCCTGCTTTGGATAAACATCCTAACTTCATGAGTTCTCATAATTCTGAATGAATGAACACTGAAATGAACACCAGATACTAGTAACATATAAAGCAGATTAACTTTCAAGAACCACCTTTACCTCAGTATCAGAAACTTTATGCAGAGTGCAGCACCTAGCATCCTTCGGAGTTTCTTTTATAGAATTACAAATTTAAGAGATGAAGTAAACTGTGATAGCTCAGGAACATCATTCCTTCCTGTATCATAGCAGACCAGTAACATTAGGGTATCAGCCTGACACATAAGTAGCTCTTAATCTCTATCGAATCTCCCACCTACAGAAACAGTTAACATCTTGTACCTTTGTATCACAGATTGAATTCATATGAATGTACAGGGCTGTTCTGCAGGTAATTTACACCGCTGTGTCATCAAGGAGAAAGTTCAGTTTTCAGCTGTTTCAGACAAGCTCATTGCCACCACCCCCAATTTTACACAGGGCAGTAACACACAGACAAATTCAAAATTAGTATTTTTTTAGGGAAATATTTGCACAGCATCAAGTAGGACCCTAAGAATTG
The DNA here is from genome assembly GCF_015220075.1 of Falco rusticolus. NCBI lineage: Eukaryota > Metazoa > Chordata > Aves > Falconiformes > Falconidae > Falco > Falco rusticolus. Next base: position 83,655,200 of record NC_051189.1, read on the forward strand.
AGTCACTTCTCATATCATTTTAGAAATAATCTACATTTTAATGTGTTTTAAATCATCAGAGAACTGTCCCCCTACACTCTTTCAGTTATTAGTTGTAACCAGAGATGGATACATCGTTTTCATTCCCTGCAACAGAAGGCCCACTCTGAGAGTTCTTCCAGACTCACTAAAAGACAGATGTTAACCTCTAAATACCTATAAATACTCTTCAGCCAAACCATACCAACGCCAGATAGCACACCACATGAAATTTCACCCTCCCAAGATAATAATTTGTATTTCCTTAAGTAGGAGCTTATGAAAGAGGTGACAAAATCCTGAAGCACTTTCAACAGATAACAAACACCCTTACACCAAGTTCAAATAATCAAGACAATTCCCAGGAGAGGAAGGGGCAGCAGAATGAGCTGGAGAATGAACGCCACTGAGATCATGAAAGCTTGCAGTAGCACCAGCTACAGAAAGGAAATAAAAGGAACAAGACAGAGTCAATGAAGTCCTAGATATGGGTCAAATGTTTCATCCCTAGTTTTTCTCACTTCACTACCCCCCTCTTCTTTTTTCCTCCCAGTACCTTCCCAAGTGCAACTAATGAGGATGAGCAGTACACGTCTTGTTCACTACAGGCGAGTTCGGTTTCCAGCTCAGACTTTCCATCCGAGATCTCCCTTTTGGTTAATCACATGGACATAATAAAACCAAGTTCATTTGGGCAAGGAGGATTTTAGTCATGGTACAAGCTTAATTCAGGAGAAGCAGCGGAAGCATTATCAATTTTAAACAGTACAGGAAATCACAGAAACATTTAGGTTGGAAAAGATCATCAAGTCCAACCATTAACCCCGGACTGCAAAGTCTACCACTAAACCTTGTCGCTAAGCACCACCTTCTACACATTTTTTAAACACCTCCAGGAATGGTGATTCCACCACCTTCCTGGGCAGGCTGTTCCCCTACTTGACCGTATAGTCAATAGTCATACAAAAGTTGAGGAAACTGCAATACTGCTTCCCCTCCCCCAATCTCTTCAATAGCATTGTCTAAAGCCTATGGTTTCTCCCCATTTAATTTACAAGCTTTATCCTTCTTTACTGTTACAGCAGATTAAAAAGCCTGCATGAGAGAAGGGGGAAAAAAAAAACACCACAAACATAATCGTATACTATGGCATACAATGAAACTAACTGAAGCCCAGGCTGCTTAGATTTTTCTGTTTAAATACATCCTTTGTCTTTAAGGAGCAATGAAAAGCCTTTTCCTTAGACATAGTTTGAGGCAGACTGGATCCTCCTTGTTTTATTTTAAGATGACACCCTGTGGCAGAGCCTCTGCCCTGTTTCCCCCCACCCCCAATCCTGACCTTTATTTCCTTAACAATGCTCAAGTGATAAAAGTGATAACCAGTGGCAGCAGTAATGGCTGTGTCTGGTCCTGACAGCTGTATCCACAAAGTGGATTTGGGGGAGACAGATAACCACGTGATAGCCAAGGGCTAATTTGAACAATACACCCACCTAACAGTGCTGGTCAAGGTCCAACTCAAACCAAATCTGAAAGAAACTGACTTCTGTAGTCGGTGTGCAAATATGACTATGAGTAAATTATCTTACACCCTAAGTAGTGGGCAGCCCAGGGCCCGTTGTGCTCTCCTGTGTGGCACGGGCTGCACACCAGGATCTCCCCTTGAGCAGGGATGCTTCTCAAGGTTACTCCTCAAGGCTGAGAGATTCCTTGCTGCAACAGATTCTCAGCAAGTGATTAACAGCATGCTGAACTTTGAAATCTTAGCTAAGTGGTATAAAAGCTTGATTGTGCATATATAATCAATCCTTTAGATATAAACTGTTGACCAAGTCTGAAACAAAGTCTGGATCTAGCCACACATAAACTCCCCTCAGAGAAGTTCAGAATGCAATGGCATCCTTTCTGAATCTCATGACTTAACGGGAGGGTCTCCCTGGCAGTTTTGTCTGACCCTGTCCTCTGCACAGTAAATAATCAAGCAGGCCTTGCCATCAAATCTTGATAAGCCACTGTCCTATTTACTATCAAACTTTGTTACATCTCTGTTTTATACCAAAAAACACATTGCTGCTGCTTTCTTACGAGTGAAGTGTGTCAGTCCATCCATGACACACCCTAAGTACAAATTCTAATTCTTTAACATAAATCTATCACTATGGTGTGGGTCTAGCAGCCTCCTCGATGCCACTTCTTCAAGAACAGCTCCAGGAGACAAGCCCCTGTATCAGCTGTCCCCTACATATAAGCAGCAGTGACAGCCCTCTCTGTTGACATCATTCTTGGTGAAAAGGTTTAAAGAGAGTAACATAACAGCGTGACAACAGTTGTTTCCTGGCCATGCTGCCAAATCTCCTAGGGGAAAGGGCAAGCTCTGAAATTTAGGGACTATTTGCATTCCCAGTGCTCCTTTGTATTTTTATTTCTGGCAACAGACATGCACAATACATGCACATATTTAACGAAGGAGTAGCATGAAATAGTGATTAATACTGTGGTGACCTTATGTTGTGAACTTCAGCAGAGTTTTTCTCTTTTCATCCCCAGTTCTGTCTGTTTCTTAATCCCAGCTGTAACAAGGTAATAATTCTTACTCTTAAATTCACCCAGTCAATAATTACCAGGGATCCTACAGCGAATAATTTCTTTTAAGGAAGGAAGGAAATATTTTTAAAAAATAAAATCACACATATTTCACAAAACAGAGTAATGAGGGGAAAAAACCCTGATCCCACTGTCTATTATCCGGAGGATATTTATCCATCTAAAGCAAGAAGAAAATGTAACGAGGTCTGCAGCATATTATACCATGATCCTGCTCACACTACTGCAGCAGATCTCTTCCCTTAGGGCACGCAGTTATGGGCAGCGGTACAAGGTGCTGACACTCCACCACCATGCTCCAGAAACCCTTCACTCTTCCAAACCCTGAATCTCTTCATTAACAGGTTTCACTTCCATTGTTTGTTCGAGTTTTTTCTTCCTTACAACAGCAACAGAAGTGGATACTTAAACAAAATAGCAAAAGGCAGGCAGAAATGATGTATTTTTATCTTGGTAATGACAGCTGCAGTAATATCTTATAAGAGAAACAGAGGATATGCATACAAAAACAGTGTATTCATATAGAAGATAATCCTTCGTTTTTTCTACAGAGAAAGTAAATATATCTACCTAAAACTTTGGAGCTCACATTCCATATAGTACCGTATTAACCACAAAGCTGAGCAATTTCAGTGTTATGTATCTGTTTTCAGCAAAGCTACAGGTAGAGGTACAGTCTGTTTACTTCTCATGACAGACCAACCATTTGTTTCTTAGTCTCGATGTGCCTGCATGCATAAAACTAACATTTACAAAAAATATTCTAAAAGCAAATGGTTTCCCCTTTAGCTCTCTATTTCTTTCCCCTCCCACCCTCACCTCAAGCACATACTGCCAGCCACAAGAAACGTGCCGAATACCACTTCAATGGTCCATCTCATAAAAAATGCACAGTCTCTGCATGCACATCTCTTCTGGAGAAGAATATTTCCCAGAACCAAAGAATACAGAAGAATGGGATGCTCCTAGGGCATTTTTCCCAAAAAAAATCTCAACCAGTTAGAATGACACAGAGCCATCATTCATATTCGTATTTTCTCAGAAATGTAACCTGCTTTAGGTCAAGGAAAAAGCAAAACATTCAGGAAACTCAGTTTTATTGGACTAAAATATTTGATAGTTAATAGTTTGGGATTCTTTCTCTCATCTGTCTTCTTATTAGCAATATCCCTCTTGCTCATGAAATAGGTTACTATATTAAATGGAATTTCTCATAAATGCCTAACCTGCCAGTTCTGCAGCACTGTTTTTTTCTCTATAATTACATTTCACAGAGAAAATGCTTTATTTTACAGTTTAATTTTTATTATAGTGGCAATGGGGAAATATTAATTATATAGTCATGTTGCAGCTACGAAGGTTAAGCTTTTCCATTCTTTCACAGGCAAATGTTCTCTTTTCCAGGTGGAGAAAACACTTTTGAACTGTTTTACAAACTGGTATTACTAGAACAAATAGCTCCACAATGGCTTGAAAAGAAGAAAAGCAATAGTTCCACAGTCATTGTGCAGCTTTCCTTGGGCACTGGGAAGTTTGAGTCAGTTCCAAAAATAAAAAATTAAAAAAAAAAAAAAAGGTACTGAAGGATTCCTGAAACTAGATACTTGCTCGGAAAGGTATAACTTTTTTTCTAGCTATACAACCTATTCCCCCTTCTTACTGTCTCACCGTGCCACCTGTCAGACTAAAAAACCCCAGCTAAACCACACAATACGTTTCGTCATACCTGTGTGTTAACAGACAGCCCAGACTATCAATTTCTGATTAAGGCACGAGCCCCACAGCAGTGTATGTTACATGCATAAAAATGCAAGACCTAAGGAAATCTCATGATCATTATGCAGGTACTAGAAACAATTGAAGAACAAAAGTAATTGCTGACAGAAGAACAAGAAATTTGTCAAATGTTTAGTGAAGGAAAACAGACAAGACAATGAGAAGTGAATTAGGTTCTGAATATGAATTTCCAAGATTTTTCTCTATAATACTCTTGAAAGATTTATTCCTGCAAGTCTTTCTCACATCAGCACCCCTACTGATTCTTTTTAATGTCTCACTTAATAAAACCAATTCCTCAAACTTGGTTTAACCAAGTCAGAAACAAAGAAACATCAGGAAAAATTGCCAAGAGAAACAAAGATAGGATGAGGGAAACTCACTGTATGCAAGTGAACAACAGGCAAGTGAAGGGAACTAATAAATTTAACAACATATATGTATCTGTTCCTTGATATTAGAAAAAATAGATACTTGTGCCACATAGCTAGAGAGCTACGCTGATGCCACTGCTTAGTGGTGGTTAGCCCTATCAGGATATATCTTATCACTGTAACAGAAAAGTTGCCATCAAGATCAAGAATAAAAGTTACAGAAAAAAGACATCAACTTCCAGTTCTCTGTTACAACAAGATGATGGTTGTGCAGTCTTGAAGTATACCTCTAATGATGTTTCTGCAATAGGTTCTATAAGTCACTGTTTTCACAGTCATACTTGACATCAAGAAGGAAGCTGAAAAATAAATAGAAGCCCTGATATGACAGCAGCTTCCATATGAGGTCAACCATTAATATTCTCATGTGCAGGGCTTTGAAGTGTCAGAAAGTTACAGAATGACATATGACCATGTTTAGCACTGAGTATTTTCTGTAATATTTTTTTTTACCTCACGGTTGTATATACCCTAAACTGCATTGGAAGGGGCAAAACAAGTGAAATAATATGATCTAGAAAGCTGTTCCACCTCCATCACCTTCATTTGCATATCTTTTAGGGTTCCTTTTGCAAAACACCTCTAAACAGAACAAGCTACTAGTAGAAGTTTTGACACAGGCATGCAAGTAGCACACAGGGTCTTCCTCTCCTTGTGACTGACATATCCACTATGCTACAAAAATCCAGCCCACAACACCTCTTCAAAACACCTCATCTTTCCTTTGCCCTGCAGAAAGCCTCAGAGAACCAGTTCTCAGTATCATACAATTATTACAGTAGACCCCTGCAAAATGGACACAACCAATCACCTGAAGTATTACGATCATCTTACAAATTAATAAATTAATTTTGAACACAAACAGGTCTTCTCAAGAGTCCTCTAGCACCTACTTTCTAAATGCAAACCAGAAAGTTTGCAAAACCAAAAAGAACTAGGAAGTGTTCCAATACCTGGTATTTACCTTCTCTCATGGACATCTTTCCAGAAATTTGCATTTTATTTTATCTTTTTAAAAAAAAAAAGTGTCACAGGCTTCCAAAATGAAAATTTTCTTCCAGCATAACTGTGACTTTGCCTATGTTATTGAAACTTCTCACATTTTTGATAATCAGCATGTACAGAAATATTACACCGACTTATTAACATTGTCCCTAACAACCACTTCACTGTGCCTTTCCCTGCATTCTGGAATGGCACTTGCATTATTTAGGACTACTTTAACAGAATTTAATAGACACTGACAACACAACCACATTTGCTTCAGTTAGAAGTCACCTTTCTGTGATAAGTGATGTCATTTTTGATCCTCACTAATAAACTATATTGAAGATAATTTAGTGGCAGATACATTCGAATATCTCCTGTTTAAATCAACCTGTTAACGTACCAGCAACTCTCAAGGGCCTGGTAGCTATTATGCCATTTTAGCCTATGTTCATACCATGAACTGGTTCATAAGAATTAGTCACTAAGCACATCTTCGTCTAACATTAGCTGTCTGAAACATCTCATCAACTCTATTACTGAGACAATTTCAGTACCCCCCGAAATGTTTTAAAACAAGCATTTGATCATTCAACAGGAACAGACTTCATATGTGAAAGATGACATTGTTCAGAATACTTCATTTTCTTTCTCAAAATGGTTTCACAGTACTCCCACAATTCCCATTACACCATTCCACAATGCTAGATATTAAATTTTGTATTTTTTACTGTTAGTGGGCTTTTTTGTGTTGTTTTTTTTAAAAAACAAAAACAATTCTAATTATTGCATACAAATAAAATAATGATCATCTAGTTTAACCACGTATAATTACGTGTAGATGTTAGGGACCACCACAAATGACTTAGTGCACAGAAACTGACACTAAAACAGAGAACTGTGGATGTGTGGTGTTTTGACCCTGGATGAGTGCCAGGTGCCCACCAAAGCCACTCTGACACTCCCCTCCTCTACTAGACAGGGGAGAAAAAATACAACGAAAGGCTCCTGGGTCGAGATAAGGACAGGGAGATCACTCAGCAATGACCGTCATGGGCAGAACAGACTTGACTGGGGGAGAATCAGTTTAATTTGAAAATTAATCAGAAAATCAGAAAAAACACCTTTCCCCCCAACCCTCCCTTCTTCCCAGCCTTAACTTAATCCCCAGTTTCTCTCTCTCCTCCCCCTGAGCGGTGCAGGGGGACTGGGAATGGGGGTAGCAGTCAGTTCATCACACGTCATCTCTGCTGCTCCTTCCTCCTCACACTCTTGCCTCCTCTGGCGTGGGGTCCCTCCCGTGGGAGACAGTCCTCCATGAACTTCTCCAACATGAGACCTTCCCACAGGCTGCAGTTCTTCACACACTGCTCCAGCGTGGGTCCCCCGCAGGGTCACAAGTCCTGCCAGCAAACCTCCTCCGGCGTGGGCTGCCCATGGGGGTCACAGCCTCCTCCAGGCATCCACCTGCTCCAGCATGAGTCCTCCACAATCTGCTCCACCACGGGCTGCAGGGGCACAGCCTACCTCACTATAGCCTCCACCATGGGCTGCAGGGCAACCTCTGCACTGGCACCTGGAGCACCTCCTCCCCCTTCTGCACTGACCCTGGTGTCTGCAGGGCTGTTGCTCTCACACAGCCTCACTCCTCTCTTTTGCTGCAGTTTTTTTGCACAGATTTTCCCCACACTCCCATAAATATATTATCTCAGAGGCGCTCCCACTGTCGCTGATGGGCTTGGCCTTGGCCAGCGGTAGGCCCATCTCGGAGCCAGCCAGCACTGGCTCTGTTGGGTGTGGAGGAAAGCATCCAGCATCTTCTCACAGAAGCCACCCCTGTAGCCCCCCAGCTACCAAAACCTTGCCATGCAAACCCACTACAATATGGTATGGAAACCTCCAATAAGAGAGACAGATGAAAGTAATCTAAAGTCTTGAACATATTTTCTATATAATGCAATTGCATTAAGGATGCTAAAATTAGAAATGAGTAGAATGTTTGCCAGTTGATTATTCACAGCTGAACACATACTCTGAGTTTATAGCTTTGTGAAACAACATGTTTATACAAGTTTTTGGGTTTTTTTAAAAAAATAAAAGCTATTACAACATACCTTATACCCTTCAACCTTTCATTTCACTGCAAGTGTTCTCAAGTAGAAAGCATAAAGTGAACACAATCGAGTAACTGTATTTAGGTGCTTTTAAGTATACATAAAAATCAAATTTTGTTAGTTTTGAACTCTGTGATCCAGTAATAGGCATAACCCTTTGTCACTGACTAGATTTATGGGTTTTAAATGTATGACTAAGTATGTAAGAGCAAAACCAGCTGAACAAAGGAATGTATTTTCTTAACTGCATCACGTCTTTGGTTTTACAGTACACATCACATTAACACTTGGAAGATATACATGCCTATCTCTTTTGCTTATAATATAATTTCATATTGCTTTTTGTCATGCCATGTAAAGACTGTACTAACAATAGCTTTGAGGATAATTTAAAACTTCTGTATTTATTTGTCTGCCAATGCCAATGTTGAAATCTGGAAATCCTTTTGATTAAGTATGTTCTGTAAGGTTAGCAATCTTGTTAAGACTTCCAAGCTTTCTAAAATATGGTCTCCAAGTGTTTAAGTGCACAAAGCTGACCAACGAGTAAAGCCATCAATTAAATAGTAGGCATATATGCATATCCTTTCTGGGTTCTCCATATATAGACCAATGCAAAGGATGCAGCATGCATATGCAGCCACAGGCATAATATGGTGACTACCAACATTAGTTTCAGCACTGAAGGGAAGATGAGAACCTTATGGCAAACACCAACAAAGAGTACACCAAAACACAGCCTCTCTTCACTTGGAAAACTTCTTATGGAATATAAGCCCCGTTTCAAGTTTTCATTTTATAAAAAAATGCTCCTGGCAGATGTAGTCAGGCCCATTTTCACTGTCCTTTCTGTCCCACCCACGTGCTTTCAAAAGGCAGCTGCTGGATGCTATACCCACAAGCAGATTTAATACACGTTGAATCAGAAGTGGAAAAAAGTGCATAAAGCTCTGGAAATTCATTAGTATTTCTGGAGTTCTGCTCCTACATCTCAGGCAGTCATCACATATTTTCTATTAACACAAATTTATTCAAATATGAAGAAGCTGTTACAGCAGTTCTCTATCTGCGGTTCTTGAAACATGTTGTGATGATTAAGAAATCCCACACACATTGAGAAAAAGTTACAGTGAATAAATTTGTTACAATACCCTCATACCCTATGCTCACTTGCAGTATTCAAAGCTGATTATGTTGAATCACATCCTCATGATTCTGTACTGGATATTTTCTACAGGCTATTAAATACTGTCACCAACCACAAGGGACAAAAGTTTGCCAATTTAAAAAGCTCACTTTCTTGGCATTTGGACTTCAGTTGCCTACTCAGACTGCCCAGTAACGGATTGGATCTTGAATGTTATTGAATGTGATTAAATGCTGAATATTTTGTATGCAGGCATTCCCTCGTGCTTAATGCGTTGTTCAAAGGATGAAGTAGCGCAAGTATAATTCCAATCTGAAATAGTTTCCTTCTGACCTTATTACATCAAAGTATCATAAAATTACTGAGCTAAGTAACTCTACATATATGATATGCCCCTACTGACATCTTCAAAGGAATTTTCTTTTTTTTTTCTTAACCAGAGAAAAATAACCTTACAACAGGATGCAAATTCCGTGGAAAAGATCCAATGATAAAACACTTTTTTGCCAGAAGGAATGCTGAGCTACTGTTAAACATCAACAAAACCCGCAGCAAGGTGGAAACTGCCTCTGTGCCCTCTTCCAGTAAGAAAATGTCATTTTGATTTCATGCCTTTATAATCATTCCAGGCTCTCAGATCATCAGTATTAACTGATCATCAATCAGTTGTCAGATTGTGACAGCATGTAATTTTAAAGGTTTGCAAGTTTGGCAAATTCTGAACTGATACAATCCACATTTAGGTACTGACTATTTCTTGAACCACGACATGGCAGTTCTAATAGGTAGTGTCCTCTGTCTCCAGTACTCATCAAAACCACATGTTTTCTCTCATACACTCTTCCCAGCTATATGGCAGAATCCTGTTGAACAGCTCTCAGTGGTGGGTTTTTTTTCTTCCATATTTTTTTTCCAAACTCTTATCTAAAAAAAAAACAACCCACAAAAAACACACCACACATGAGGATTATTGGATTATTTATCTAATTATCTTTAAACGGACAGCTGCAGCTAGCAGTTCCACTCAACTACCTTTATTAGGGGAGAAACATTGCTTTATGTTTTCCACCTGTTTTTTGAATACTGTGGCCATGTTTGCCTGGAACATGGAAGGGAGATAAGAGCTTCCAGTTCACATCCTCCATATTTCCTGGGATTTATCTTATGCTCATTCAGCTGTCCCTTCTCTAGGATGTATATCCCAACCAACCACCAGCCCTCACAGGAAAGCTGTCCCATACTCCTGATAATTATTTGCACTTTCTGCACTTTCTCCATCACTGCCATACTTTTGGATCACTGCATAATTCGGTGGTCAGGGTGATGAGTCCTTCAGAAACCTGAAACTGGCCTCTTCAAAACTATTTGACATCTTTTCCTTGATCAGCTACCAGGAACTATCTTCTGTAAGCCATGATCTTTGACAGTAAGCATTCTGCTTCCCAGGATCTTCCCTGGTTCATAGAATTGTTGTATAGATCATGTAGGAAGGGACTTAGGTGGTCATCTACTCCAACCTGCAGAGAACAGAATCAACTCTGAATTCAGACCAGGCTGCTCAAGGCTTTGCCAGGCAAGACTTGAAAACCAAGGACAGATTCCACAACCTTGCTAGGCAACCTCTTCCAATGCCTGATTATCCTCACAGTGAATGGATATTTCTCCTTAAGTCTGAGCCTCTTACCTCATGCACGTTGTTTCTCATCTTCCAGCCAAGCACCTTAGTGAATAGCCTAGCTCTGCTTTCCTGATTACGTCCCTTGTCTGTACCAGAAGGCTGTCATCAGGTTCCCCCCCCTTATAAAGCATCTTCTCCAGCCTGAACAAGCTCCATTCCCTTAGCTTCTCCTCAAAGGACATAACGCTTCAGCCTCCCAATGTTTCAGTGGCCCTCCAGCGAATATATTCCAGCCACTCTATCAAAGTCTGTGCTGGACTGGGCTGGGGGCAGGTGGGGAAGTGGTGCCCAGACATGGACACAATATTCCAGGCATGCTCTGATGAGTGCCGACACCAAGGGGAACGCTTCCATCAGCATCCTACCTAACATAGCCCAAGACACTGTTAGCTTTCACAGCTGCCAGGGGACACTCCAAGACCTTATTTTAGCCTAGTGAACTTGCAACAAGTTTGCTCATCTCTTGCTCACCTCTGATGAGAAGTTTGACACAGTTCTGTGGAAAGGTGCTGCGTTTTTTCTTACATGTTTGTAATCCTTGAATAGACTTTCTAGGTGCTACCAGATTATCACTTACTATTGCAAAAAATAAATTAAAACTTCTCCTTATCTTTATGGATTAAAATTTAAGGAAGGGAACATTTAAGGAAGGAACAACATTAAGCAGGGAAACGTGTAAGTGACTTTCTCATGTCCAGCTTCCATAACCATGCCTGCAGTAGAGGAGGGCTCAACTTGATGATTAGGGACAGAGGGAAAAAAATCACAGGCATAAAAAAAATAAACCAAACCCAAAACCTTCCTCACCACAGAACAGCCCTCCTTGTTTTTCCAACAGTGATGGAGAAGTAATTCTACGGTTCGTGAGACTGAGAAAAATGAAACTGTAGAAATTTGATTCTGGCTTTGACAGATATTTGATTGGGGAGATTACAGGCTCTAAAATGTTTGGAATAGAGATTTTACTTGAGCATTGCCTATGTTTAGGGAATACAATTGCCAGACAGATAGCAAACAGTGAGGAAGAAGAAAATCTCAGCTAAATAGAATAATAATTTCAACAGCAAAGATGCTTGTCTTAAAATTTGTCAAAAATGCAATTGTTCGCTGTAGTCTGACATGTTAGAGGCTAGGTTATTTTGCTTGAACTGTTCTTGACAGATTTTAATGTTAATTGGTCTGGGGAAGATGCCAGGCAACCTAAAACATTTGCCACAAAACAAACATTAAGGAAATACGGCTCAGGGTAAGGAGTCTCACAATTCTCTTAAAACTGCAAAGAACAAGCACCATTTTCTACAAGGAATGACAGAGGAAGCTGAAGGAAAAAAAATAATTAAGTGGCAAGTAACAAGCAACTCTGTCACAGGATTTACTTCCTGTACATTAAGCAGCAATAAAACATTAATTTCACTATAGTAAAAATGCTGACTATTAACTCCAGCAAGGTATCAGCAGAAATACAAAATAGTTGCAGTCAGCAGGATTTTTTCTGTGCAGGAATTACCATGTACGGCTAGCCAAAAACAAACAAACAAACAAAAAAAAAAAAAAAACACCAAGAAGGGAAAAGCAATGGAAACCAAGTTATGAAGGAATCCCTCAAGGGCTCGTTCCCCACACCATGGCTGTGAATACTAAGCTAGCACATCTGAACCACAGCCCATCAGCGTTTGTGTTGGGGTCTCGCTATGTCACTGTGCCTTGACACTATCAACAGACCTGCAGCAACAACAGTATGTTTGACCAAGTCAGGGCCACATTTCTAACAGAAGGGGCCTTTGAACAACATCTGTATGCTGCACAGCTTCCCACGTTGGTTGTGAAGCCAGCAGCATCTCATACTCCTCAGGGCACGCTCAACCAACACTCTGCAACTCCAGCAAAACCCCTTCTCACGCAAGACAAGTACTTAGTGAAAGCACTCAGCACCACCACGAGAAATGGAGGGTGGCACTCTGAATCACCGAGTACTCTGGATGCCCAATTATTGTTGATTTTCATTCGAACTGTGTGCACCTGTCTATTTAACAGACTCACAAACTGATGAAAAGTTGAAAAAACATCTTTGAATACAGCTGCACAGTGGTGGAGGTTAGTCACAGAGATCTTCCTGTCTGGACAGAGACTTGCCTCCCAGACCTGTTCAGGACACATGAGCACAGACAGTCTGCGGCGCACTCTTTGTGTCATGCAAAATTTTAGTTTCACACAGTCTTTCCATTTGCTCTTCTGTCTGCTCCTAGAGACAAGCAAGAATCCACCCTTCTCTTCCTTCAGAATGAAGGGGCAAAATACTTCTGTAGCCATAACAGATGCCAAAAAAAAAAAATGAAAAAAGGAACGGAGCAGAGGAGAATGTCAGTCTTCGTTGTACTTTAGAGTAATAGCTAAACTAAATCTGGTTCTCGAATGAGGAATCAATATATTGGTGTTAAGAAGATTCTGGCCAAAAAAAGAAAGAGAATCTCATCTGTGTGATGTCCAGGAGCGTGGGGGAAAAAAAATTGGTGCAAACTATTTAACCCTTCAGAAAGGATTTTAACCCTTCAGAAAGCATTTCTGGAATTACCCAAGAGACAGCTCCTTCAGACAGGTCCCTCTGACCAGGCTGGGAACTCAATCCATTGCCCACGACATTCTTAATGCTCTGCTTGTGCAATGCATGAAAACCCAGTCATTCTTTAACATATATGAGAGCATCCCTGAACTAGAAAGACACAAGCCTGAAAGAAACAAGGCTGACTCTGGAAGGGCAGGCGGGCAGCTGCGGTTTCATCCTTGCATACACAGAGACTGCAGACCAAGAGAGAATCACTCCCCGCCCTCAGCAAAGTGACCTGAGACCTTTCAGGGCTTTTTAAGGAGCCGTTGTAAGAAATACAGCACCGTATTTGAGACTGCTATAACAAACCTAAAAAAAAAAAAAAAATTAATACAAGTAGCACCCTAAAGAGAAAAGCTCTATTCACTTTAAAAAAATAGCTATCGAAAAATTTCTAAAACCAAGTATTTTGGCAGGTGAAATCTGATTATGGTACTAAAATTCACATAAATCTCCTAAGCTAGGAAAAATACAAAGCCAATACTTTATTGTACGTATTGACAAACACGATTTTATAAAATTAATATTTTACACTGTCAGTTCAATGCAGGTGCTTTTTTTGGTCTCCTTTTTATGGTCACTTATATTCAAAGATATGCATGCTAAACTCTTTGTTTCCAATCTCCCCCGAATTAGCAGCACAAGAACACTCTCAGTATTCATATACTTCCACAACAGAAATATGAACTTAATGTTTCTATCCAAGATTCAGTCCAGAGATGCTCTTCTCAGCCAGCTATTTCTGCCAGCCTTGGTTTTCACTAAGGAAAATGTTTATTGCAAGTACAGTTGGTCCACACCACTCTCTACGATTGAGTTTGACTGCCACATGGGATCAGCAATGCCCTAAATGACAGTGGTATTACACATCCTTCTAAAAAAGCCTGTACTCAAAGCAAGAGAACACCACTACAATGCTGACTGACTGCAATTAATAGCATGTATACTACATATTTTTACTCCATCCCGATTTCTGGCACTCGCCAAGAAGAGTAACATATTCTTAGCTGCCTTGGCGTGGTAACAGCAGATTCCCTCCCACTTAGCATCCACGAAGCTCAAGGAAATATTTGTCTTCTATGACAGAACAGCTCCTGGTATGTCCCTTGTACAGGGCAAATAGATGCTTTGCCTAGCAGTGGTTTTGGTTGTGGTGTTTTTGTTGGTGTTGTTTTAGGGTGTTGTTTTGTTTGGGGTTTTTTTAGTGGTGTTTTGGTGTTTGGTGAGATTTCTTGTGGTTTTTTGATTTGGTTTGTTTGTTGTTGGTTTTTGGTTTGTTGTGTTTTTTTGGTTGGTGGTTTGTTTGTGGTTCTTTTTTTTTTTGTTGGGGTGGGTGGGTGGGTGTTCTTTTTGTTTTTAAACTTCTATGTTTTTCAAGCAGGGACCTAACAGCTATAGCAACCACTTCTCCACCCCCATTAGCGCTGACTGGTCCTTGGATTTAAATCCTCTTATGTGGGATATGACCATGTCTGCATAAATCTCTTGTGCTTTGAGATTCCACATTCCCTGTCTTGGATAGAGGCTCCATAATTGGTCAGTGGGGAATTCAAGAGCAAAGTAAGTTTCAAAGAATCACGTCACAAGAAATATTACTGTAATAGGACTACTGTATAGGATAAATTTTTTGATAGGGCTCTGAGGTTTCTTCAGCACCAGGCAAGTACATTATTTAATGAACCATGTTGATATACCTTAAGTTCAGTACCTTAGTAATTGAGACACCCTGCTCCATTAAGAACCAGTTCAAAGCCCCATTGAAGCCAGGTTCAATGACTCTAATTAGCCTGAAGTCAGCAACACTAAGTAACACCAAAGCTATACTACTTCAAGGAACACATATCATTCATAGAGGCAGCCATGCCTTTCCATTATATGGTATCACATCATTTTTAAACAGAAGAATTTTGTAGAGTTAAGACCTTGATAAATTACATTTTATCAATTATTTCAAAACAGCCAAATGGAGGAATTAGAATAAGAGGATTCTTAGCATTTGTTGTTTATTTTGGACAGTAAAAGATAACTGCTTTTTTTTTTTTTTTTTTTTTTTTTAGTATCAACTGTGTTTCAAGCAATTTTCAAACATTTGAACACTTTCAAAATAAAACGACCTAAAATTTGCCAAATATCCAGTGTCAGAGAAAAAGATTATGTGCAAAAAGATTTGAGAGATTATTAAAGCCCATGACACTCATAGCATTAAAAGAGCCCAAACAGAGCTCAATGTTTTGCAACAAGGCATTAAAGAACAAGTGGAAAAAAATCCAATACCACATAGCAACAGAGATGCTACTACAGCTTTCCACCTCTGCAAACACATCAGATATTCAGAGCTTTCTAACACCACTTAACAAAACAGGTAATCTAGGAGAAAAGTATAGCACTAACAAAGAAAACCTGAAGAGTTTCACATAAACTCCCACAGCCACCTGGTACACCCAAACTCAGCAGCCAAGGGCCCAGAGGATGAATAAAAGCTCCGGATCCAGAAAACAGCATTAGCAAAGCAGGATCTGTGCAACATACGGCTACTGCTCAGTCTTCAGCAGTAAGCCCTAGAGTATACCAAATAAAGATGAAAAACATACGGAAGAATCACAAGCAAGTTAAAGATATCAGTGCCTGTGCCCATAAACACGCAACCATCATGAACATACAGAATTTATACATTATAAACATAAAAAAGCCAGCATTTATTTTAAGTAGTGCTTAACATACAGCTTTGCCCC
The DNA here is from genome assembly GCF_015220075.1 of Falco rusticolus. Lineage (NCBI taxonomy): Eukaryota > Metazoa > Chordata > Aves > Falconiformes > Falconidae > Falco > Falco rusticolus. Next base: position 83,671,298 of record NC_051189.1, read on the forward strand.
AATTAAAAAGGCCAAGGCTGTTCTTGTCTGGCCAAAGCAAGGACTAGAACTACATTCCTGTTTGTGGAGAAACGTTCTCCAAAATCCGAAACTATTTTATATTTGTCAACATTTTGATGTATCTGGGCTTTAATGTTACACCTCTAGCAAAAGTAATTACAATAACGAAAACAGAAATGCTTAGTTAAACTAGATTAAATAATTAACACATTGTCAGACATATCATGTACAAAGCTGAAGTCTGGATGCACAGGATGTTTTCCACAAGATCTGGAACTCATACTGCACATAATTTTTAAGCATCAGTAAGTCATTTTTCTCATCTTCAGGTTTTTTCTCTGTACCATTCAGTGCAGAGCACCAGACACCTGCTTATGGAAAAGTTTCTCCATTCTGGATTGAATACAGCTCCACATTCTCCTCAGCACTTCCTTCACCATCTAAGGCCATTTGTGCCCACCACAGCTCCCCTCCCTCAGCTGAAATAATGTTATGCCATCTGTACAGACTGGGAGCTTAGTCAAGTTCAGCTGCATTAAAGGAACCACAGGCTGAAGGCGTATACTCTTCTTTTCAGGGGGAGCAAGCAAAATTGTGAAACTCTTGAGTTTGGAAGTGTCTAAACCAAGTTCCGAAATACACAGTAATTTTCTGAAGGAAACTAGAGTACTTGTGTAAGCATATACTGGGGCAATGGTTTTTTTCTATCTAAGCATCTACTTGGACAATGGTTTTTTTCTACCTGATCTGTAAAGTTTCTGAACTGCTGAAAATTAAAAAGCTTTTGATTTTGCTTTTGAAGTAAGACGTTTTTCTAAACCTCTGAGGAAATAAGCCTTTGTCGCTGCTAAAATATGGGGAAAAGATAACATTGCATCAGTAGCTGGGTGTTATAAAGCACAGATCAATACTGTTTCAGTACCATATGCATATTAAACATTTCTTCTATTGACAGCCATATTTTATAATTGTTTGATAGTCACATTTCACTGTTATTTGTACACTTACCTCAAGCCCAGTTTGTGAATTTATAATTTCTGCTATGTAAACATTTCAGGCAAAAAAACCTGTGCTCATGACGAAACACTGGAACACTGACTTATTCTTTGTACTAGTATCCTAGTCACTACTTTGGATCTTCATTTTCAAATTAATTTATTAAACATATTTATATTACAGAAAGATCATGTTTTTCAGAGATAAAAATATAAAAAAGCTTAGAATCTTTATCCTGCAATAGCCTCCAAAGAAAAACAGAAACAAGATTCACAAACAGCAAAATCTTTATCTTAAATTATTATGGAAATGTTTTGGCAGTGATCACATTAAAAGAATATTCCAGTCGTTTGAGGTGCAATATATTGGTTTTACGCTAAAGGAAGCTCAATTTTCAGTAAAAAAAAAAATTCCAACATCATACAAAATAAGAGTTAGGAGGGACACTGGTCTTATTCAACTAGTAGTGAAAAGTATGTCATTAGTGTGGTCATCAACAAAAAGTACTTAGTCAATGGAATTAAGCTTTTCTGGTCTACTTTGAAAGAAAGTAATTTCAGCCTTTATAACAACAAAGAAATAGATTGACAATTCTGGGCTATCCCTGGATGTCACCAGCAGATTGGCCACTACCCTAGAAAAGCTTTTAGTGAATCAAATCAAGAAGGAAAAAAAAAAAAAAAAAAAAAAGTTAAAAGGATAAAAGAGGGAGGGAAGGCCGGAGGGAGGAAGGAAGGAAGGAAGGCAGGAAGGAAAAAGAAAGGGGGAAAGGGGGAAAGGGGGAAAGACAAGCAAAGAAGCAGCAGAAATGCAACCAATACAGATGGTATATGTTTTGTTTCCATGGTATGGTTTTAAATACAATCTGATTTGTTAATACTCTTACAGGATTGCAAAAGCTCACTAGTCATCCACTTTATTAATTTATTTAAAGTTATTTTAACTCTGTAACGTGAGTCCTCATAGTATAGGAACAACTGGCAGGAAACCATCAGAACAGTAAAATTTTCTGTTCAAATGAAAAATGACAGATTGACATAACACTAGCTCTGCTTTGTTTTCCCACATCCTCCTTCAAGACCTAACCAAAACAGCACATAGCTGCTTTCAGAATCCTGGTAGAATAATGAATAATTATCCTGGATAGAGTAACTTTCTTAAATGCTGTAGGAAATGGTATTTAAAAACAATGTAAAAAAATACGATGCTCATTTGTGGCAACAAAATAGGAATACCTGAAAGAACAGACAATAAAAGTAAGTAAAAGCTTAGACTTCATAAGGTTGTCAGTGTGGTAATGGTTCACTTCCTTTTTGATCTTTAAATCTTCATAATAAATATATTATTGGATGGATTATCCATAGTATCTTTCAGGCAACTGAATTCATCCAGCACCACTAGGATGTAGTTCCAATAGAATCACTGCAAAAGATCTTTCTCCTAAGGAAAATTTCAAGTCTATGCCCCTGCAGCTAAAAGAACAGATGACTAGACTCAGACTAATAAATGATCAGTTTACTGCTGGTGAAAATACATTTAACACTTTCAGGAAATTATCTGAAATCAAATTTTCAAGTTAACTTCCTCACATCAAATCAACATCAATTCATGTAAACAACAGAAAATTTTTCCACTGCCTGTTCGCTTCAATAAATTCTACTGATTTGGACTGATCTATGATGCCAAACAATATTCTGCCTAGGTACAGCAAGCCTTACACAGGCATCCCAGTGCATCACGTTTCCCAATACTATCACTGTGTTACAGCGTCCAATGTCTCAGATTTCTTCACTATGCCAACATGTACATGCACGGTACGTACTTCAGCAGTTTTGGGGTACAGTGCATACACCATACCTTTCAACTCTGAGCTGCACAATAGAAAGGGATGTGTAACTCCTCACCTAAAGGCTATAAAGTCTTTACAACCACTTAAGGAAAACAAACTCAGTAAGAACCATGGCACTGCCACAGCCCCTGTGCAGACCTATGAAACTTCTGCTACAACATGTCCATGATATAACCAATCAACTATATCTTGTTTTGGCAGAATAAAGCATCTTCACACAGGCTAGAGCATGTAGACAAGAGAACCTTATGAGAGCTCAAGTTCAAGAATAAGTAAAAAATGATAAATTTAGAAAGACTTCCCAGAGTTCAACAGCAAGCAGTGATAGAGGAAAGCATTCTCCATGCATGAAAAGTAGCTCGTTTTACAGGGAGTACAATGGAAGGGATTTATTTTTTTTCTTATTAATTCACCCAACCCATGGCAGGAGACTGAAAAAAACAGAGCAAGAAATTAACAGTTATACAGTCAGGAGACCACAGATGACTGTGAAACACACAACATTGTTCATCATTTACCTCCAGTCTTAATTTTTAAAGCAGTATGTAGCTATGCAAACAAAAAAACATTGGAGTCCTGTTAATCCCACAAGCTATCCAAAGCTTTTTTCAAAACTTACCAGGAAGACACAGCAAAACCTCCTCCTTTCTTCATTTAAAACAAAACCATGAACAACTCTGTTGTTGCTTTGACCTTATACCTACTGCATAAGGGTCTCCTGGAGGAAGACACACACCACTAAGACCCCTGCCTCCACACACCCCATCCAAGTCCATCAAGCAGTGCCGCCCACACAAGCAGCACTCCTGGACCAAAGCACTGAAGAAGCGTAACAATATCTTGGTGATGGAGCTTCTCTGTTTGTGCTTTTTTAAGTGTTTTTCCAGTACTTAACCACTCACAGATGGGATATTTGCAAAGAACATATGCAACGCCCCACAGAGACCCCATAAGACTCCCACAAACTTTAGTTACGTCAGGAGAAATGCATGCAAGGGTTCACTGCTGAGCAGATGCTGATTGCTGCCTGTATTTAGGAAATGTTGCTATCTGATTGCAGTGTTACTGTAGCAAATCTCACCAGAGGAAGGTGATGTTGTCTTAAAACAAAGCTGTTCTCACTCCCTCTCACTCTCATTCCCAAATACTCACCAACACACAGAGGTCTGAGCAGCCTGCCCCAGCAGTGAGGCTGCAGAGTCAGTGTGTTTCTGGCAGCCATCCAGGGCACCCCATGATGATTTGGGAGCCAAGGGACTCCCACGATGAACCCTCCTCCTGTCAGGATGGCAGCCACAGGCAGCTCTGCGTGGCTTTTTACAGCCTTCAGGAGACAGTGATCAATGCTTCCATCCTGAGGGTCATCAGGGTTTGAGCACTGTCCTTTGCTTCTCCACCCAGGCCTCACGAAAAACTGCATTTAGACCTGTACATTCCTATAGCCCCTTTCCTGCAATGTGTTCCTCCTGGTGCTTCCACACCCATACATTCCTAACCAGGTCACCTTTAAGACTGCTACTGCAATCCTCTACACATGCAATAGGAGCGACTGGATCCCACTGATTTATTCCAGCTACATCTCAGTCCACTGCTAGTACAGGAGACTATGGAAGGAGTCTTCTGAAAAATAAAATCAATTCTGGGCGAGCATGCAACAAACAGCCTTTTACCAAATTTTGTTCCTAATCCCTTTGTACTTAGCAGACACTCTAAAGTATAAGGACACATTTTCTGTTTTAATCCCATCTAAGGAAACATTGAAACATTTTCTTGTACTTACAGTTTTTAAGACCTGGTAATCTTTTTGCCCTCTAAATCTTTTTTTTTTTTTTTTTTTTAAACACAAGTTTATCACCATTTACTTAAGCCTCATATAAATAAGTTAATCAGCCTTTTCTATAAGAAGAGATATGACTTAACAACATTTTAATGTTCATTATTTTGTTCCAGAGAGATATCAGCCAGGCATAAAAGAGTACAGACTTCCACAATCCCGCGCACACAAAGCTGACTCCTACTGCAGTCACTGCTTGTAGCACACTTACACTTCACTACTTTTGCTTCCCATCTCACATTAGGGGAATAGCAGGCCAAATGCAGAACACTGGAGGAAGCAGCAGTGTTATAAAAAAAGTTTTATCAACATCTGCAAATTTACAATTCCTAGCTACGTAGGTATTTTGGTTTGCTTGAGTCTTTTCCAAGCGTTCCTTGATATAAATCAGAATCAGCCTTCCAGCTGAACTGGTTTCTTGTGCAGCTCACTGCTGCATTTATTCATTAGCTTTAGTGAAGCCCTAGGCACGGTGACAGCATGAATAATATACAAAGTTTAGCCCAACATGCTCAAGAAATACCACAGTTTATTAAAAAAAGTAAATGGAGAGGTAGGGTTTCCCCCCCCCCCCCCCCCCTTTTTTAAAGAAACTTGTACAATCTTGAATGACAGGACAAGCAAGCTCCTTATTTTTCCCTAGATGTGTGCATATTTGGCCATAAATCAGCTAAAATATGCATGGTGTGTTCTACTCAAACACTCCCATAAAACTGCATACACTTTTATTGGTTTAGATATAGAGAAATAAACTACTTGAATCTTAGTTCTAAAGTTTATTCATTCTCTGATCTCCAATAATTTTGCTCATAACTCATAAAGGGGAGAGCAGGTCACACAAACCCTGTCAAAACGTAATTGGAAGCAACGGCCTGAATTCATTAGTCCTATAAACTCTGAATTTAATGCTACAAGACAACATAAGCAGTAACAAGTATTCTTATCAAGCTTAAACATCTCTAATTTTTTCAGCCAAATATCTTTTATGTGTAGCATGGCTTAGCCTCTACACTAGATAAAAAGAATCCTGACCTATAATACCTTCTCTACACCCTCCCCTGCTTCACATAGAACAGTCTAATACTTTTCAGCAAAGTTCAGGTTGCATGGTCATTCCAGTAGTATTCATTTTGTGAATTCAGGGGTAGGACATTTTTGGGGGTGGAAGGAGGGCTTTTGAGTGTACTACCATTTAACAGTTATTGACAGGAGAAAAAAAAAAAAAAAGCTGGCAGACTGTTTCATCTTCTCACTCATGACTCAATAATAAAAATCAAAGCAGGCACAATCTTTCACTATAATCAAAAACCTTACATAAAAGGTTCTGGATAGCTATAAAAAAAATAGACCATTTACTTTTTCCTTTTCTTTCATTAATAAATAGAAAGGAGAAAATATTTTGTACACAGATCATGTAACATATCAATTAATTCACAGGAATTAGTATTTGCTTTATGACTTACGTTCATTGTAAAACTACCCTTAAAAAATCACAACATAATTTTTGCTAATTATATTGTGCTATTCCTTTAGTCACAATTGTGTGAAATTCAATTTAAGAAGTGCACAGTGGGGTTAAGGACTCAGCAAAATAGTTAAGAGTCCTGATGACCCCTGTATCACACCGTTTCACATGTTTATTTACCACAAGATCTCACTGGGCACAGAAATCACTGGAAATAAGCGGTATTTTTTTCCCAGGTTTACAACGGAAACAGCATACAACCAATGCACATACCAGTTGATGTAGCTGGTCATTGAATCAGCTATTTCAAAAGACATTTTAGCATTTTTATGCTAGGTTTTAAACAGCTGAATGTTATATGACCGTCTCGATATCCAGACTGCTTTTTCCCCATAATGTATAATGTATTTTTCTATTTTTTTTACATATTTACAGAGTAAATAGCAACACCCACAATTAAACTGAAGTGTCTGAGATCATTAGGCAGTATATACACAGTAACTCCTCCATTAGCTCTCTTTCACTTGAACAATGAAAGATTATTTACAGATGCTGAGAATCAGCAGCAGCCACTCTTCTCTTACCATAAACTGGTACCACAAAAAGAAATGTACAATTGTAAACAGAAAAAAAAAGGAAGAGGGAAAGACAGATAAAACATTGAAGAAACTGGAAAGAATGTAGCAGAGAAAAACAAACAAACAAACAGACAATCCACACAACTAAAACACCCAGTAAGAACAGAATTAAATATATCATTTCACAGCAGATTAAGAAGTTTGTACCTTACTCAGCCTCCTAATATCTTGTCTGAGGCAATCCAGCACTACTAGTAAGCATTTAGCAAGGACCTAGCGGTCATGACTACCCTATACTCAAGTTCCTTCTGAAAAACAGTATTTCTTCTGGGATGGGAAATGGAAAAAACTTCCCCAGAATCAGACAGGACCATACAGTTTGCTGCCACAGCAGCTAAACCCAGCAGTAAGAGCTCTCCTTGCCAGGGCACACCTGACCAGAACAGTTCCACAAAGTCCTCCTCTTTTATCCCTGACTACACTCATCACTTACCTCTTTTTGATGAGGGAAGTATCCTTCCTCCTAGTAAAACCTGACACTTTCTTAATGTAAAAGTCATCCAGGCTTCTTTGGGGACCTTCTAAGAAGGGACAGTCCAGGGAGATGTATGTCAAAAGCTCTGGTCACCTCAGAGCTACATGGTCAGTGCAGTCACATTGCTTTAACTCCACACATTTTCCTTACTACTGTCATCCTACATGCACAAACGGCAAGGCAAACACATCTGGGTTCACTGCAGGTAGCAGCATACTCACAGCAGGTAGGATTTACTTCAGGTATGCCAGAATCGCAGGATCACACACAGAGACAACTTCCACCATCAGTGAGAACCTGGTACGCTCCAGCTAGCAAAATGTTTCCATCTTACACTTGAGCACCCTTGGAACAGAACACGCAAGGGGAAAGCCGGTCACAGAAGCCAGAGTACTTCCAAAACCTGGCAGTAATCTGCTACACCAGACGGGTAATTCACAGATGATGACACCAACTCAGAGGAAAACTCACTTTATCACATCCTGAAGAAAGCACAGACCGCTGGGACTTGGGGGGGGGGGGGGGGGGGGGGTGGGGAACGACGAAGAAAAAAGGTACATTCTCTTCTGCTAAAACACATCGGTGTTTTGTTTGCACTGTGATAAAAATGCAAAGAATCCAGTTTATGCCAAATATCTACCTCCTTCAACATGATATAAAAAAAAAATCAGTAATATGAGGACACCTTTCCTACACTGAAACACAGCTCAGACAAAAGGCCCAGCACAGCGCCTGCACTTCACATAAGCCCTCGTAAAGCCTTCAAAATATTAGCATGTTAGAATCTACACAATCCACAGATTTTCTGCTGAACATATGAAAAGGGCGTATTTCACAGCTACAGCAGAAACTCGAGCTCCTCACATCAGCAAAAAGCCGAGCAAAACACAGAAATGCAGAGCTGCCCTTTGCTTGCTGACTCCGGCTAAGGCGCCTGACTGCATTGATGGACCATGTAACAAGCCTGCTGCTGCCTTGATGAATATTCACCCTTATGGCCCCTTGCTTCACCTTCTTAAAAATTGTTTCCAAAAAATACCTTAAGGAGTTATTTGCAGCACAGTGCCTCTGCTTGGCCAATAATTATTTACTATAACGCTAAAGTAGGATTTAATTTTTAGAGCAGGAGAAAATCTGGATCTCAGTGAAATGTCACACTGAAGAGAGAAGCACAGAATAGACCAATGTTTCAAAAGGGTTTTTTCCACCATGTTAAAAATCATATAATACATAAAATGCAATGCCTCTGCTATTTAAACAAAATGTTTCGTTTAACTTCTTTATTTGTCAGAATTTCAGAAACTCCGCATCTGCAAAGTTTGCTCCTCAAACAAATTTCCATTCCTCTTCAGCACTTGTGATACTCAAGATTACTAAAATATATGTTAATATCTGGCAAAGATTATTTCAGTTTATGAAAGATTGAAGGCTGAGAATGAGTGAGCTTATTTAAAGATATACTTGAAAATTTATACTGACATGTGAACAGGAGTTTAGTCTGTGCACACCAAAATAGCTTGGCTCCATCACCTAGACACCTGAGAAATCACAGACTTCTAAAAAACAGCAGGCAGATGGAGTAACTTCCATTTTCCAAAACAGAGCTGTAAAAGGTTATTAAAGCTCTGTAGTAGCATGCAACTTCATGTTCTTCCTCAAACTTCAAGATAAATATGACATTAAATGAAAGGACACCTTTTAATTCAGCATTTAGGAACTAATTCTGACTAATTTTAACTGACTTCTGAACAGCGTCTGAACTAGATGCAAATGACAAATAGTTGGCGTTCATCTGCAAGTGTTGTTCCTGCATCATAGATACACTCATCTGAGATTGAATAAATACGCTCCATCTCCTCATAAAGTGGAAGCAGCTGTGATAACTGATTTTTGGCAACTTCAGTCCCCATCTACTTGTAGGTACCAGAAGCAGCCTCAATCTCATATAAAACTAATTAACCCGATAAAACTACACCATAGCAAAAACAAATGCCAGCTTCATCAGTGAGAGCAAATACCTAACTCTTACACTGCATTTCCACAGCAATTTTGAAAGCATTTTATAGAAGGTGGTAAGCAGATGTGTCTGTACATCCCAGATCTGCACATGGATCTTTCACCCCACCTTTTTCATGTCATTGCAAAGGCAGGTAATCTGGGCTCTGGCCAATAGACCATGATGTTAAAATAAGGAAGAACTAATTATTGCGGGAGCATCAGAGCTCAGCAGATCTCATAGTAATGAAAATAAGATTCCATCTTTATGCAGCACTGCAGAATGGGAAGTTTATGTATTTTCTTCCATAATTTCATGCTAAGCAGGAGAATTTTCTGCTTTCTTGACAGGAGAGCACACTGCGATAGAGCCCCCGGAACGGGCAGGAGGAGGCAAGCGCTGTAATGGCATCATTACCCTACACTGCAGCCCACAGTGGGAAACAAATCCTTTTCATGCCACTCTCTTGCCCTCTGTAGTTCAGGTATTTGAGAAAAATGGGGTTGAATAGATCCTGGTTCATGAGGGATAAAAAACTAAGTATCTTTTTCAGAGGGTCTGAAAGAGACTACATCTTGAAATACCTGAAGATAATGAATTTTTGGTCAATCAGCACAGAGCACTTCAAAAGCATGTTAAAAATGAGGAAGCCACCGTACACCGAGACATACAGTAACAGCAGCAAAAGTCCTGCTGAGACTTTTTCTTCTGTACCCTTCCTCCCACCAAGGAGGGAAACATGCTGCAAGTAAAAGCCTTAAGATCAGGACATGGATGCAACAAGGAAACTATAAAAAAAGAGTGTGGGAAGCTGGAAAAGGAAGACCTTTCCTAAACCAGCAGCAGCAGTTCTGGTGGTTGCATACAGAAGAGACCACAGAGCCCCACAAGTTGTCCAGGGTGGAGAAGCAACAGCTGGAGTTTCTCCAAGAAGACAAAAAAGGCTGCACCCTTTCCCAGTAACTGACTTGAGAAGGACAGCAACCAGGTTTCCTTTCCCGTGGACCATCAATAGCACATATCCTCACTACTTAAAAAAGCAACATCCATAGGAACGTTTAAATTAAGCAATGTGGCTCATTCACAGGACTTTTTCTTGACTCAAGCCCCTACTTGGTCTGGGATTGTCACCAGCACCACCACCACAAGCCGTAGTTCTCCTGGTAGGCATCAGACAAAACACTTACACTGATCAGACTGCACAGCACAAAGAGGTTCCTAAATTTATATTTTACTTTGCTAATTACCAAGGGGTAGAGCCTCCCAAAGCAAGACAAGCTGCCTGACAGTTTTCCTGTGCCAAATTATTAATGAATAATAATAATAATAATAAATCCTACCACATCATATAATAGTAAACCTAAGCTTTCTAATGCAAAGTGCCGTAATGCTGTCCCAAGCTGAATTAATCTCCACCGTTACACACGGGCTTATTAAACCACAGTAGAGTGAAAACAAAAAGACCGTATTATTATCACTCGGCACCGCCACTGAGAGCCCAGCGGGGAGCCAGGACACCTTGCATGAACCACACTTATTTCACAGCACTGCTGTTGGCAAGACCCTGTGAAGAGCATCCGAAACAAGCGGTGCAGTTATTCATGAGCTAAATGGATGCCAGAAATGCCAAGTCGAGGATAAAGGGAAAACAAAAGAAATTTGCTCCTCTCTTTTCCTCTGACAGAACTGGTAGGTGGAAAAGACAGATCTGTTACTCTCCGTTCTGATGTCTGCATCGGCATGGAGGTTTTGGCCAAACCAGGAAATGGCTTCTGCTCTCAAACTCAACATAAAATTAGGCTTGAAAACACAGAATAGCCCTCTCAACTGCCAGAAGAGGGAAGGGAGCTAAGGACTTTTCCTGCACTTCCACAGATCGATATGCATATCCTCTAACCACCAAAAAACAGCAGCAGTATGAAATGCACCAAAGCCATTGTACAGGAGAAATCCTTACAGCGTACACATAGTGAAGAGACTTTCTGTAACAATGACCTAGACAGATATTAAACTAGCAGGTGTTTAACACGCATCTGGGAGACAGACAATGCACTATTAATCTCAAAGAAAAATAATGCAGCATGATAACGTGACATCTGGCCATGCACAGTAAAAACACTGTAAAACATTTATTCTTCCATATTTTCTAAGCAAGCAATGAATCTTCTAATTATTCACATCAAAGCCAGGTTCAAAAGATGACAATGAAAACATTTGAAACATCTGGGAGAGCTTGTATTTTATGCTTAGTGAAAAAGGATGTCAGTGCTTGTGGATCTGATTCTGTCCATGTTTATCAAGTCTTCCCCTTGAAGTCACTGGCTATCTGTGCACAGGAGAGGGCACATTTGTGTAAGCAGGATCCTAAAAGTGAAAATAAAGTTCAAACAATGTAATTTCAAATCATGTTTGAATCTGGCTTTGTTCTTTTGTTCTCCTCTGGAGCATTTCTGTAGCCTTTTTGCGAGTTATTTACCTGTTCTTAAACCATTCAAAAGAAGAAGTGGTCTTAATACGTCTCTTAAAAAAAATAAATCATAAGATGTAATATCACTTTGCAACTGCACACAGCAAGTGCCTATGTGGAATTAGGTGTCTCCGGGCACCAAGAACAGAAGCATTAATTATTCTGAAGACAGAAGCAGTGTTTCTTCAACTAAGCTAAAAAAACAACCAACCAAAACCAAACCAAACAAACTTCACACAAAGAATACCCTCCCAAACCCCCACCCTAATAAAACTAAAATGCCTTTCTGAACTAGTCTGAACTCCACTAATAGCCAAATATATTAATGGGTGTTTATTTAGAACTAACAACTGAGTTATTTAAACAACCTTCAACAGAATTGAAATTATTTTTATAGTCTCTAATGTGCTTCTTGCTGAACTTTCTACTGTATTTCTGAATGCTGACAAAATGCTGCTTATTGTTTTCAGTAAGTCAAAATATCCCACCAGTTTTTTAAAAAAAAAACTCACACCCTCATAAGCATATTTTTTTTAAGATTCTTATTTTATCTGCACAAAATTGTTAGACATACTATTTCACTCTGAGGTAAAGCTAGTCTTAAAACACTAGCAGGTCCACTACCTCCTCTGTTAAAGTCAAAGTGAATTTTAATAGATTTACCACAAGGAAGGGTGCAAAAAGCAAACTGGACTGAATCTTGTCCTGATTACTTCAGCTTGGGGATGTTTGAAGGCCCCTTACGTAATGCTCTTCTATTTCACCTGACATTGCAATTGTTTTCTCAAGCATGATTTGTACAAATCAAGAAAGCATCTTCAGTTCCCCTTTCTCAAAGCCTTATCTTCAGCACAGCAGCTTCCCTCCCAGAGTGACAGCTCTAGACCCAGACTGAGGCGCAGAGCTGGTTCTTGCACCTTTCAGAAGACACAACTCATCCAGACCACACAGCCCAACAGCAGCATAAAACCCACATCTCTCTTGACAAAATCCAAACTGGCTCAAGGAAAGCTACACACCACTTAAATGACTTCACAATTAACCTACTACTTAAGAGAGAAGCTTTGATACTTTAGCCAAAGCCCTCAAAGAATAATTCAAGAGGCAACAGAGAGAACAGAGCTTGACTTTTTGGCTAGCAGGCAACTGCTCAAGGTCCACCAGCACGGAGCCCTTCAGAAAAGAGTGGATACTACTTTAAGATTTCGAGACTTCACTTCTGCCTAGAGCAAGCAGGAGACCACAGTCATAATTTGCTCCAAATTATCTGAAACAAGTATTTGGGTGCGTATGTTACTACCACTAAAAAAAAAATAAATATCCACAGATAAGGAGTCTATTTTAAGAGGCTAACAGTTTGACAACCCAAACAGAGTAAGTACAGGACTGTGTTAGCATACCCTGAAAGAAAAGGGTCCTATGAAACAAATGCACTTGAATAACCAAAATACAAATGAAAGCAATGCCGTGCCACATCTTTCTGGGCAAACAGGGAGCACTCACACACCAATACACTGTCTGCAACATGGAAGAAGTAGTCCAGAGTAAAAACCAATTCTGAACTTTATTCTTGTGATAAATAGCCCAATGTACTTTTTAAAACCCCAGAAGTACTGCCTTTAAGCCAGGCTTCTAATTAGCCACACATATTTGAAGTATGCAGCTGTTAAAACACCAAGTTTAAAAATAAGCACAAGAATCATTTTCTACTTGCACGTGCACATCTCTTTCAATTAGTTATGAGATGCTCTATTTCTGAACTCGTAGTTCACTGAAGAGCTGTCACTACTGTAATTGAGGAAAAAATACTGAAGCCTCATTATTATCTGATCCATTTCAATTTACAAGTGTAAATGATTAAAAACCACAAAAAAAGTGACAGTTTTGGTCATCACGTTCTTAGAAGAATTACCTTGTTCAAAACTACTTACCATCACATAACAAATCATTTCTGTATCATTTAAAGGTGCTTAGGTTACATCAGTCATTACTCTTCAGAGAAAACATAATCATTAATTGTCATTGTATTTTGGGGGAAAGTAATGCATACTGGTTTGGAATGAGCTGGGCAGAGGCACTCAGAGAGCCCACGCATTCCCTTTATTTGCAATGCAATAAAGTGCAACACTACAAGTTACAAAACTATGTTGATTGACAAGTTCCCCGTTATTCATAACAGGTACTATAATTTCTCAAGAAACTTTTCTAACCACTGTAATTTTACACAAAGGCCCACAAATGTTTCCTTTTACAAGGTATTTACTGAAGTAAATCACAAAAAAGTTACCTTGTCAAAGGAAACGTTTGTGGGAAATTTAGTAAAATTGTCTCCACCTATAGTGATAAGCCACTATAAACACTGCATATGTATTTCATTATACTATAAACATCTCATTGTCATATACTAATTAAATAATATACTATAAAACAAATACTAAGTAAATAAATAAAATTCATATAAACTGAGTTCACTACTACAGTCATAATTCAAGTTCTTTGATTTCAATCCCAATGTCAAAACCCTTTAAAAAAAAAAAAAAAAACAAACCAGCAGCAACCAACCAACAAAACACCCACAAACAAAACACAGAAGCCTCACAAGTATTTCCCACGCACACACACCAACCAAAGTTTATAATTCCAGGACCTTCTTCGCCACCTTGGAGATTTAGACTGTTCTTCCTCACACGCAGGTAACTGACACCATGACACAGTTACCCCATAGCAAGACAACATGTTTAAGTACACACACACACACGCGCAACAATAAAAAAAATAAAAAACTCACAAGATTCATTCTTGAAAAGCAACAAAATCATCACAGGTGGCTATCAATATTGGGAAATGGACCAGAAGGTAGATACAAAATATTACCTATTAATCAACACTACCAAGAGTAGACTGCCAGCATAAAGGGATGTAACACTAGAAATTCATGATGAAGAGAGAACTATCACTCACTATTACTAATAAATCTATCTCTGTGTAACAAAATCGATACAACTTACCCTAAATATAATTCCTCGAGTAATAAAACTCCAGTGGTACACTATACAAGACACATCAAGGTTTTGAAAAGAGAAACTTTAAAACACAGGAATGAAGGTTTAATGAAAGATTTCTAGGTGTTCAGAAACCAAAAGCTATTCACTCACTAGACTGTGATACCTGGATTTTATAAAAGTTTTCTGTAGTTTTTACTGCAATCGTAAGAAGTGATCTTTATTTCTTAAGTAAGGGATCTGCAGAAGAACAAACTAGAAATATCAGTCCCTTTCCCCCTCCTCTTTAAAACATGAACAGATGCTCTCTTGCTCTTCACAACATGGTCAAGACATTTGAAATTAATAAAGTTTAATTAGCACAACTGAGAAGCCTAAATTAAGTTTCAGATGTGCCAGTCAAATAAATCGTCATAGCTGCAGAAGAGACATGCTTACTCTTAAATTACAAACCCAAGTATCACCACACTTAAGGCTGTTGAAAACCACAGTGTTCTACATAGCTGTCCAAGCCTATACTGTACTAATGCATGGAAGAGCTTACGCCTCATTAGGCTAGTTGTTTATATTATTATTAACACACTAAGTGGCACATATCATTTTCAGTATTTGGATATTCAGGTATTGACAAGTACTGAAATACTTACTAAGTCTGTATTGATTGTAGAGTCAGGTTTAGGAACAAATTCTAAAGTTACCACGAAAGGAAAGCATGATACAGAGTAATGCTCATACTAAGGTGCAGAAGTGCTTACACCAGTATCTGAACAGAATGGCATCATTTTAAGGCTACCTCACCATACTAGTTGAGTTATTTTAGAAAGTCATCACAAGCATTTATTACAATAAAAGTAAATTGACAATAAGCTCAATTTCCTATGTTACTCAGGCTTAACTGGTTTGTGTGTTACATCATATGCACATCATGAAGAAATTCATCTCTGTAGCTTAGCACACAACCATAGCAGAGACAAAACTAACTCCAGCTTCAGCATATTTTGTTACCAGCTACACTTCTTCAGTTTTCCTTCTAAAAACCCCCACTCTTACTACATTCATTATGCAATAAGTCAATTAAACAAAATTTGGAAGACATTTATTACCATTAAAATTCTAAAACATTTCAAAACAAATCGACAAACAAACAAAAGATCAAAATAGGGCATCATCAAAAGCATACTTCCAGTACCTTTTACTCTATATTAGCAAGGATTCTATTTAAGCTGAACTCTCCCCTATACTCTTAAGAAGTGGATAGAAGCAAAATCCTAGAAACAACCAGAAAAGGCAATCAAATGCTATAACTTGCCTTCTGGTGCTAGCTTTGAGGAATATTTTAGAGAGCAAGATGGAATTCTGATAGTTTAGGAATTTCAGATGGAGAAAGGACCAAGTCCTTAGGTCTGCACATAAGATTTTGTTCGCAATTTTAAATTCTGTAAGATTCTTACATTCAAGCATCATGAAATGAAAAAACAATTAATCCAGGGTTTACTGCACCTATAAACATATGATTCTCTTGGAATTATCCCAGAACCAGTGGTAATATAAGTAATGCCATCAGTAATGTAACCAGTGGTATTACCTGGTATTACCACTGATGATTTAGTGTAGAAATAAATGAGCTTCAAGTATATTTTTCAAAAGGAAGGACAGAATACACAATCAGTACACTAAACAATGGTGAGCAACTGAGAACAATTTAAATAATCTGAAATGCATTAGTTCAGTAATTAATTAATTAGTAAGGCCAGAAAACACTATCATTTGATCTAATATCCACAGTAGAATAGTTTACCAATCTGACTACTCATGTATTTTAAATACATATATACATAGCATTCAATAAATATACTACTACTGGCATTTGATAGCTTTATTTCCATGGTGAACTACAACCAGTATTAAACATCTAAACGCATTCTAAAATCAATGTGTTTAATATCAGCCACCAACTCCAACTCTCATTGTTTTATTTGCTACAAAATTAAAAAGCCCTCCCACCAGAAATCACTTCCCTGTGAGGTACTGGCGGACTGCAATCAATTTACTGGTAAAAGAAGATAACTTAAGCTTCTTTATCATCTTCTGCAGGTGTTTTTTCTAGATCGTGATTCACTCTAAGGCCTTTCTCAATACACTTGCAGCACCTCAGCTGATTGCACTGAAGGGTAAGGACCCTTAATTTTTTTGGGTGGGTTTTTTTTTTTTTTTTTTGAGGATCATTCAACTAACTTTTAGTCCAATGCATACGATATGATATTTGGGGGGATAGATTCATCCCTCCTCCCTTTTTCTTAATCCCCAAGTTTTGCTCTTTTGTACAAATGACATCAGATTTTCTCTGCACTCTCATGATTAGCTTCATAAATAAAACTACCTTATTTTTTTAGCAAAACCAATTGATTCCATCAGTTCCATCCATTAGTCTTCTCATTCTAACAAGCCTATATTTTATAGGGACAACCTTTTCTCTTTAACTAGCCTTCTCCCACCATTTTCATGATGTGTCCTCAACACTATTCAAAATGGTCATCTCCAGTTAAGAATATATCCTGATATTTTTTTAAGAGAAGTTTTTTTCAGGTGCTTTATTTTGCAATGTTCTTAAAGTCCACTTTAGATATGTCATGTAATTAATCTATATTATTATTATATAAGTACAATTTCTGTAGACTAAATACTGATCTTTATGATAAACCACTATAAATGCCCTGTTAATACATACAAATTATGAAATACATTAGGAGTTTATATAATTTGGGCCAAATCCCACTGGTTTTACTCATGTAAATAGTCCCACTGATGTCAACGGAGTTTTGAGAGTAAATACGAACAGGATTTGACTATGTTGACCAGACTACAAAGATTTACCAGACCTTGAGAGGTGGAAGAAATGCTCCTAGGTCATATACAAACTCCCCAAACAATTTTATCTTATAACTGAAGCTTCCAAATACCAACAAAACCCTCAAGAACCTTCGTCCCTGACTGTTATCTGTGTTGATGACTCTTATTTTGACATACCATCTTATTTTTGAAGATATACTTCACTAATATCTATAACCACTTTAAGGTTGTGCACAAGGCTGTCATTAAGAAGAATTCCTAGGAATATTCTGAACTAAAATATATCCAGGTATTTTTGGCACACCTATACAGAGAGAGATAATAGACAAAGCAAATTTTGTGTCTCTAACAAGGTGCACCAGGAGCAATTACTAGCCTACTGCTTCTTCTAGTGTCCTGTTCACCACTAGTTGTGGCTAATTGGCAGTGATGTTGCTCAATATATAGTCCAGCTGGCAATATTTTGTCATGTTCTGCATGTTTAGCTGCTATTAAGCAGTGTTTCTTAAAAAACATCTGGTCTAGTTTTTCTTAAACTGCAGTTACATGTCAAGAAGTCAATTAGGAATGACTATTTAGAGAACCTGTTCCTGGAGCTTCAACCCTGTACCTGTCTTGACTACTGAACACTTCCCCTCCCCCTCTGTTGTGTTTTCGTTTTGGGGTTTTTTTCTTCCTTTAAACGTAGTGTGCGCCTGAAGCTTGCTGGGGCTTTTGAAAACCTAGCAACAGTGAAGGGCACAAAGTTGGGCACGATTAAGAGTTACAAAGGAATGTGAAAATCTCTTAATTTGTAGACATCTGGACCTTGCTGTTATAGGAAGCCTTGGTGAAAACAACTATTTATCTTAGTGTATGCTCTGTGTGGCTTTAGAAACATCATGTATTCTTTGTGTTTGGGCAAATTATGAATAAAGATTAAGTATGTTTAAAAAAAAAAACAAAACACATCCAAAACCAGTCCTGTCAATCACACAGTGCCTAGTATCAAAAAAAAAAAACCCCTACAAAAAAAGACATCATCACAGAGTAGAAAGACTTCAAAACCAAAATTAAAGGAGCAAGCATTTTAAGGCATCTAAATTACTGAAAGCACTAAGAGCTTTCAGGAGCTGAACTCTGACCTGCACTTCTGAAGTTGGTAGCACAGGACCCAACAGCTTCTTTAAACAAAACCAGGTTTTGGCACCCTCTAGAGGTTTTGCTCCCACAAAGAAACAACTCGGAAGACAGATAATTATAATTATCATAAAACTTGGGAGAGCTTACAACCCAGAACTCAAGCCCGTAACCAGTGCAGACTGGTACAAAAAGGCTTATGCAAGAATGCAAAAATAATACATTAGAGGATCAGTTCTGGTTCATTCTGTGTGATCAGACTGTTCACCTCATTCAATTAGTCTAGGACTTCAGGATCTGTGGGAACAAAAACTGGAAGAACACATAACAATTAATACTCCTCTGTCAAAAGACAGGGAATCTAGTTTCCACCACATAACTTTGGAGCTTTATAAAATTTAATATGTCACTTAGTTTATGAGATATTAAACTTAACCTGAAGACAGCTAGCAAAATATTAGATCAACTATCTATGCAACACATTGTAAAACAATATTCCAAACTTTTAGTGTCACACATATTATTTTCTTTATGAAGTGGGATTTAAATTTTATTCATGTTCTCTGAATAAAAGCAGTATTAATTATTGAATTTTCCATCATTTGCCCAGCTACTTCCCACCAAACCCTGTCCACATAAAATAGGAAGGGAAAAGAACTTTCTATTACAAAACTACCTTTCTGACTTTTTGATCGAATCCGTGTCAGATGCAACTTCCTATATTACGAGATGTGGAACTACCTGTTCAGATCTCAGTAGGTCTTGCTTTCCAGATCCAAGACAAATGTGCTCAAACATTAATCATTAATTTTCCACCGTCACCCTGTAAGTCTGAGAATATAGTGTTTCAAGCAGTCGTGCAGATTTACACCACTTCCTCAAAACAAAGTAGAAAAGAATAGCTCATTTTAGATGCTTCATTATGAAAGAAGAAAAAAATAAAAAAAACGTTATACAATCTGAATATTAAAGAGGCATTTCCCATTATCAGTGATAACACAGAAATGTAAATTTCAACTGTGAGATGTTTATTTTTAGGATAGTTTGAAATTGCAAGCCATTAATCCACAGCTTTCCAACTCAGAGACCCTTAGAATTTTGCTGCAAACATCTCTCCTGGGCTCTGTTGAGAAAGTAAATTAAAAAATTAAAAAAAAAAAACCCAAGGATCAGGGTGTCCAGGGTATCCCAGGAGCAACTGTAAAAAGGGAGCACACTGCATATACTTCTCCAGTTCCACTATCAAGTAATTTGAGGCACACACATCACTTTATTCAAAGTAGACTCCCATGTCAGTGACTGGTGAAATTAAATGAAGGCCAATCGCTAGCAAAATCCTACAGCATCTGCTTTGGAGGAAACTGTAATGAGACTCTTGAAATACCCTGATGATGGCTCCTCAGGGATCCAGCTCTAGCTACTGTGAATTTTTCATTTCAGGAGACTAGTTCTTCAATGTAGAAGAGTTGGTCTCGGGCCAGGCGGAATGGTGCTACACAGACACCCTTACTGCAGGCATATGGGCCCTACTAGAAACCATGAAAAGCTCTGAGCTCCTTTAAGTCCTGTTATGTCTGAGTTTTCAGGCAGCATCAGAACATTCATTTGCCATCTGCCTGCCAAGAAACTTCTCCTGCAAGTTGGACAAGCCGCAGTAACCAACGCAACTGACATCCTTGGGATGATCACCACATCCAACGTTCAATCTGAAGACCACACACAGACTGCCATTTGCAGAGAGACCAGCTTGTCAGCGGGAACACATCAGGCCCATACCCAAGACTCTTCCCTGGTCCCAGACAGCTACCCTTCCCAGTTTAAACCTCTGTTCCTCATTTGATATTAAGTAACAAACTTAAAACATACCATAGCCCACTAATACCTGAACTTCTTTGAAACAACGCAGATGCCGAGCAGAAGTCAAAGAACAGCTGCAAATTCTCTAGAAATGCAGCAGACCTGTGCACAGCTCTCCTGATGTGGCCTTATCGGTGCTGCACAGAAGGGAGGAGTCGCTTCCCTCCACCTCATGGTGACGTTTTCCTTAATGCAGTCCAGGAAGCCGCTGGGTCTTCCCTGCCATGAGAGCACACTGCTGGCTCATGCTCAACTTGTCCACCAGGAACCCCAGATCCTTCTCTTCAAAGCTGCTTTCCAGCCAGGTGGCCCCAGCATGTACCGGCGCAAGAGGTTATTCCAACCCAGCTGCAGGACTTGGCATTTTGCCTTTCAGCTTCACAAGGTTCCTGTCAGCTCTTTTCTCCTGTTAACCTGTTAACATGGGTCTGAATAGCAGCACAATCCTCTGGGAAACCAGCCATTCCTCAGTTTTGTATCATCTGCGAACTTGCTGAGTGTAGCTCTGTCCCACCACCCAGAACATGAACAAGGATGTTAAACACTACAGGTCACAGCAGTGACCCCTGAGCTACACTGTCAGTGCCTGGCCTCCTGGACTTCATGCTGCTGACCACAGGCCTCTGAGCCTAGCAGTTCAGCAGATTTCAGCCCACGTCACTGTCCATTTATCCAATCCATACTTCAAGAGCTTGTCTACGAGTATGTTATGGGAGACTACCAAAATTCTCCCAACAGGTCATAATGACACTCACTGCTCTCCCTTCATCCACCATAGTCACTCATTGTAGAAGGCTATCGGGCTGGTAAAGTCTGTCTTAGCCTTCATAAATCAATACCGACTACTCCCAATCACCTTCCTCTCCTTCATATGTTTGGAAATTATTTCCAGGAGAACTTGCTCCACCCACCTTCCCAGGGTGTGGCCTGTAGTTCCTTCTTGAAGGCAGGAATGACATTTGCTTTCCAGCAGTCCTCAGGAACCTCCCCGGACTGCCATGACCTTCCAAAGATAATTATTAGAGACTTTAAATCTCCTACAACTAGTACAACAGTACAATTTTTAATGCAGCTGACGGGCAGATGCCATGGTGAAGTGGATCAGTACAAACTCCTCCGCTCTCCAGTGAGGGAACATACCACTGCCTACCAGGTAATGCTGAAGCCGCAGCCCGCAGATCGTTAGCATTTGATCAGATACATTCTTGCATCTGTAACAGAGTCCACACAGGAAGAGAAGGAAAAGCCCTACTGGAACCATCCAGAGACAGCCTGGTTGTCACAGACCCGTGATGAGATCCACAGAATTTCCCGTTACCGTGGCCAGAGAGTGAGCTCTGGTTCTCCCTCACTCAGAGCAGCCTGTACCCTGACTCAGCAAAGAGCCATGTCCAAAACAAGCAGCTAGTGGCTAAGATTACAGGTGATGAAGCCTCTTAGAGCAAAGCTCATGAGAGCAGGAGACTGGCTGTGATGTCAGGGAAGGGTGCTCAACTGTGCAACACTGCTGGAAGAAGAAAAACAATAAAATAAAAAAAACTATTCAAAGTCTAACCATCCTCTGAGCACAAAAAAAAATATCTCTACCATGGATACAGGAGATAATGTACTCTGCCATATCCACACATACCAGTAAACAAACTTATCTCCTAGAAACTATGGCTTTTAAACGGAATTTTCCCTTCAGATTGTATCTGTAGGAAATACCATTGTCATTCACCTTGTATTTACTCTTTTGAGGTGGAAATGGTTTGTTAACTCCACAAGACTTGCTGATTGTAATCTGACAACCTAGAGGAACAATGGATAAGAAAAATAAAGATATGCTTTGAGCAGCTCCTAGAATGGAAATGTACAAAAACCTAAGGAGTAATTGCCTTGCGTACATGCATTTAGGATAGTGATATTTTGAATAATTAGAGGGCAGATATTCTAAAATTCACTGTACATTTCAATAGAACATATTTGATATCAATGCTGACTACAAGTATATAAATGGATCACAGTTGTGAAAATTTCATTTCTCCAATAATTAAAAAGTTTGCTGAGCAAAGATAATTTATTATCTTAACTGAAATATCAGCAGCTAAAAAAGCTACAACTAATGTCTCATGGAATTTTTTAAGTTTAACAGATTTTATTTTTCAAATTAATATTGCATTAAATGTAATTTTGATTGTGTATTATATTACTAACTGTAAATTATCCCAGAACAATAAATACAATCCATAACATGCCTCAAAACATCATTATACATTCTTGCCACTGAAGTCATTAATTGTATTTCTTCAGATATTTCACTGCATTTTAAACACATGAAGTGATAAATGCAACTTCTACCTAATTTAAAAAGTGTAAAGAAAAGTCTATGGCTACCTTCTGATCCACTGAGACAAAGCTTAGGGTGCTCAGCCACCTTGGCCCCTTCCCCTTTTGTTTCTTTTGTGTTTCGTTTGCTTTACAAAATGAGTGTCAAGAAAAATTATGTCAGAAAAGGTAACTTTGGAGAAATCATCATAAAAGCTCAGAGATATTTTTAGGACAAACAAAAATTAGAGTAGTATTCAATGTTTTGTGAAAGTGAGATAAAATTGCTGATTGTCCAAATATTCTAGGGCTTACCTATGCTAATTATTTTGCTGAAATAATCTTGAACTACTTCAACATCAATTTGACCCCTATTTGAAGACAACCTATGTAAATTGTAAATACAAACATTTGTCCCTCATATTCCTGCTCTGAGACTGTTCACTTCTTACTTGAAACCAAAAATAAAAAAAAAAAAGGATTAGAAAGAAATTTTATATATATTTAAAAAATGAAATAAAGAAAAACAAGGCTTGAACACAAACTGCCTGTCCAGTTCTCTCTCCTAGTACATGATGAAACAATAGCAACAGAGACTTGCTTACAAATAAGTTTAATACCATTCCTAATACACTCTGTGTTAATACAGTAGTATTAATGCTGTAGTAAGGGACTAGCAGCAGAATACTCACTGGTACTTTGTATAGCTTCATTATTCTTGCAAAAGCAAGTTCTGGTTTCGTTCTTTAAATGTCTCATGAAGAAGGGACCTAGTACAGTTTACCCTTCCCCCCAACCAAATGACTCCCTTCTTACTTATTTTCATTTTTTTGAAGAAGGGACAAAAGCTCAGAAATTACATTTTCTGTTTTGGAAAAAAGCCTCTTGCATAACCTAAAACATGTTGTTACCTGCTTGGGAGAATGTCATATGAAGACAAAGAAAAGTTAGTTTTATGCCACCTGTGCACGGACAGCAACATAACAGGAGACAAGTATTTGCTTAAGCAATATGGAAAGGGCTACACCATATAGGAGACAGGGTACATAAGCAACTAGTATCCTATTTTCATGCTTGTACCTGACCTGTTTTCAACCTCTCTAGGCATATTTTCCCTCAGCAGTTGTGTTAGCCAGGTTTTTGAACTTTTCAGCACAAGGACCACCTGTGAGTATGTTTTGGACAGCACAGGTTCAACAGGGTTGTGATCTAAGTCCAGTTG
Organism: Falco rusticolus; assembly: GCF_015220075.1. Classification (NCBI taxonomy): domain Eukaryota; kingdom Metazoa; phylum Chordata; class Aves; order Falconiformes; family Falconidae; genus Falco; species Falco rusticolus. The sequence goes on from NC_051189.1 coordinate 83,695,375, forward strand.
TCAAAACACTGATTTAGTACAAAGTGAAGAGCCACCATTAAGTTTGATTGCTTAGATGATTGATAAATTAACATTACAGTCTGCTACTCCATCTGCACTCTTGCATATGGCCTTTCATACATGGTACAGTTAATGAATCTACAGCCCACAATTTTCTAAACACACCCTGTGAGGGAGCTGGTTATACGGCACTACACAGGCAGAGTGCTGAAGCATAATCCTGACCGTGGTTCTTGTGTTTGTTATGGCTTGTAAAAGGTCACAGATTAATTCAGAGGTGTTGAGCTCACTCCGTATTTCAAGGTGGGAAATACTGGGATATTTACTACTAGCTTCAAGGTCCTGTCTTAACTTATGTCTGAGGTCCAGTTTTGTAACAAAATTAGCCTACTGAAATTCAGTATCAGTCAGTGAATACACTTCCACTCAAACACGGAGAAGTTTGGTGTCATATAAGGAGAACAATAAGAAAGTCTGAAACAAAAGCTTCAAACAGGACAACTGAAGGAGTTTCCTGGGGCTTCCACCAGAAGCTAGCCCGCATCTAGTGCTAGCAGCTACAGCCCCTTGACAACCCGTTTTTGCTCCATAAAACTATTTCAGCCGTAAAGTAGTATCATAAACTGCAGAGAGATGCAATATATAATGCATGCACACTTGTCAACAAATGACAGAACTCACATCCTGTCAGAGAGCAGGAGAGATCCCAGATATTTAAAATATTTTTTTTTTAAAAAAAGAAAAAAGGCAGCAACAGAAATCATGAGGCCACGGAAACTTCCATTATATTCTATTTAAGCCATTAATGACCATTTCAAGACAACTGAACAAAAAAGTTTACAAAAGAGGAAGCCTGACTAACAGAAGTAAATAATTAAGGGAGAGGCAGTACTGCTTTTTATGTCTCTTACCTTTTGGCTAATATTTGAATGTCATATTTAGGAATTATTAAAAACTCCACATGTATCTTCAAACTTCAAAAGTTTTGGATATATAAATGCTCAGACCTTAAATTGCAAGTCTCTTTCTATTCTTCTCTTCTACACATACATGAAAAAGGTGAAGATTAAAACATCAGAAACATTACACAATGTTCTATAAATTCATTCAGCAAGGTAAGTCACCTTTTTGAAACAGTTCTGAAATGATTCATGTGCAAAAAAGAAAAAGCTTTGTGCTAGCCTTCCTTTCTTCAACTGCTCCTGTGAAATGCAGATGTATAGCTGTGCTTCAGAAATACACTTTATATCTAAAACCTGGTATTGTGAAATAAATCACAAGTCTCTAACCCTTTCACATAAACTACTATAAGTTCCACATTGAAGGGAATGGAATACAAAACTAGAATTATTTTAGCTATCCTCAAACTCCGTTGAGGGAGTAGAGGATTTATCGCAGTTATGTTGCCTCCTTTAGCTGATCCAAAACCAAACATACATCTCAACTCACACCATTCCAATAGGCAAGGTTCCTGATGAATTACACAGGCAAGCTGAGGTGCTGTAGCTACCACTTATTGCTGAGTTTGATTTCCCTTTTGAATTGGAGCAGCCAGTGAAAGCCCATACCACACTTCCATGTAGACATTTCTACCTTTAAATATGTTTCCCCAACTTAATACAGACCCTGAAGCATGTCCCTCTCTCCTATACCATCTGCTTTAGCAGTTGTACCGTAACTCTCCTCAAAGTACTGCAGTCTTCTTGTTTCACTGTAAGAAAACAGGTATTTTTGCTCTGGAAAAAAGAACTTCATCTACATTGAGTTTCAGGTGGCTACCATACCTCCTAGCAAGAAGGGGGGAAAATTCCAGAGTTCAAATTATCCCTTTGTCATTTTACAACTCTTACTCAAGTAACAATATACTACATACTAATATGTGCATTCTACAAACTTACAGAAGAATGGGTATTTCTAATTGTGTTCCTAGTATTCAACGCCTGCACTTCTACACTCAGATGAACAGAAACAGTTGAACGTAAAGTCCAATAGCTTCTTTCAGACCTGAAGACTAGGTCACATCATTAAAATGTCAAACTCATTAACCCTATTTTCAGTGTTAACACCAAAATAGTTTCTTTATAGGGTGACAGCATCCTCATGTGTACAACACATCTACCAGCCCATGGTTTTGCTAGACAGGTAAGTAAGCATGAGCGAAGAGTGGAATCAAAAAAGCACAAATTAGTATCACCTTGAGTGTGCACAGGGGAGGAAATCTGGCACCTACTTCTCCGGACACAAACAGCTCAAGACACTATATATAGTAAGGATTCACCTGGAACCTTATAGTCCACTGTGTAGGACTAATTAATTTCAGAAAATGGATCAACAAGTAAAACAGAAATACTTTTAACTCTGTAACCTCAACAGCAATCACTTTCCCTTCCCATTCTTCCTCTGATTTCAACCTTAAGGACTGCTTCACTTTTCCACTTGCCCCATTCCTCCCGGCCAACTCAGCTTTTTCATACCAACCACTTGTTCTCTTTTGTTAAGCAAAAATATGACTATATTGCATAGCTACAAATTAGACACTCCTAAATAAAACCACATGACAAAAAAACCCTTCATTTCTGGCCACCTGCCAATACTACCTAGTTATTAAATCCAAAGTAGAACCAAAAGACCATATTTAAATAAAGACTTACTAGAAAAAGTATTTGAAAAACATGCATACTTAAATGTTATGATGAGAATATTAAGCCCTTCAAAAATCAGGGGTCCTTACTTCTTTATTACAGTCCTGGTATTTTACTGCAGGCATGGCCAATACTTATAAGTGAATTTAAAACTAGCGGAAGGGGGAGAAATAATTGCTTCACTCTCAAGAACACATATTTCCATAAGCTTAATTACTTGGTTTAGCGGTCAACATGACTGTCTACAGAGCAGTACCATTTATTGACAAGTATACCACAGTATCAGGTAAACAAATGCTATACTTGCTGAACTATACTGTTGTACAGGTCAGGAAGGATGTGTCTCTAAGATCAGTGAGCTAAGAAAACTAGCATTCTGATTTTTTCCTTCTCTTTCCTTCTACTCCATCATTTTTTCCCCCACCAGGAACTCATATATTGATCAAATCTGGAAAATAATTATTTAATGTAGTATGGCAAAACTTAGAGACTTAAAGTATAAAAATCATAAACTACTACTGAGATGATTAATCCT